>NC_090737.1:50560099-50860099 GCF_036898095.1 Palaemon carinicauda
CAATGAGATGCTCCAGGTAGGAGGGAGACTCCACCACTTTCAGGATCGTTGGACCTTCGATCCCTGGGCCCACAGCCTAATAAAATATGGACTAAGATGGAAATGGAACAGATCTCCACCTTCATTTCCTCAGTTCTTCCAACACTCCACCCCCTTACTGGAAGAATATACCTTAGAACTCTTGAACAAGAAGGTTATAAGGAAAGCAAAGTCCATCAGATTCTAGGGAAGGCTGTTCTGTGTTCCCAAGAAGGACTCGGACAAACTCAGAGTCATTCTAGACTTGTCGCCACTCAACAAGTTCATCGAGAACAAGTTCAGGATGTTAACCCTTCAACAAATAAGGACCCTGTTACCGGAAGGTGCGTACACAGTCTCAATATACCTGGTAGATGATTACTGACACCTTCCAGTCAGTCGCGCCCTCTCCTCCTATCTAGGATTCAAGTTACAGAAGATAAAGTATGTCTTCAGAGCCATGCCTTTCGGACTAAACATAGCCCTACTGATCTTCACGAAACTTGCGGACGCAGTCGTACAACAACTATGCCTAGAAGGCTTTCAGGTAGCAGCATACCTGGACGACTGGCTGGTGTGGGCAGTATCTAAGACTGTTTGTCTGCAAGCATCCAAGAAAGTGATCCAGTTTCTGGAACATCTGAGATTCAAGATCGTCTTATTGCTGCTATCTCAGTAACAGATAAATATTGTGTACTAGAGTTTTAATTAAACCCTGGAAGGGTCCAACTTGGAATCAGAGTACAGATTTTCAAGGTATGTGAAAGGTAATATCTAAGCTACGGAAAATCAAGCCTTGAGTCCTCAGTGTCGATGTCGACACTTACCCTGCAAGGGGAAGGAGGCCCTAAGCCAGTTCCAAGCTTAGTGGAAATGACAGATACCGGTAATGTCATATACAGGTCTAAGAGACCAGATAAGGACCACATTCAAGGTAGAAGACACTTACACAAACCCACATATATAGTACTTTCAAGTTAATTCTCTGGTAAGCTTCCATCAGGACGACATGGCCAAGCCCAAAAATCGGATTTTGAGCAAAGTGAAAGATCTATTTTTGGGTGAGATAGCCACGTTGTCTTGATTGACCCACCCTTTTTGCGAACCCCACCCGAAACTACTCTATCTGCGGCTATTCCTGCTTAAACACAAGTAAAGGAATGGCGGCCAGTAGAAGTGCGGATAGGAAGTCCACCGGGTACCTAGATCGGCACCCCCTTCTTTCGCCACTCTTCTTCTTCAGAGATTTAAATCTATTAGGGGTGAAGATTGCTATGTGTCGTATCTAAATAATATGTCCCCTGAAATTATGCTATGTCCTTAAATTCTTTTTGGATAATCCTGCCAGGAGTTAGAATCCTGGAGACCTTCGGTTTATTTCTCTGGGAGTATCACTGTAGCAAATTCCCCTTAGAAAGGCTACCTAAAGGAACCTTCCATCAGGACAACATGGCTATCTCACCCAAAAATAGATTTTTCGCTTTGCTCAAAATCCGTTTTGTAATCTCCATGAAACCTAACCTGATTGTTTTCCTTCACAATAGGAACTAATGGTGTAGCCCAATCTGAGTATGTAACTTTTTCCCAAGAACCTTCACTTTCTAACCTTTTGATTTCTGTTTCAACTACACTTTTCAATGCATATGGTACTGGTCTTGGAGCAAAAATGCTAGGAGTACTATCTGATTTCAAAACTAAAATTGCATTTACATTCTTCACTGTACCAAATTCATCTATAAATACGTCTTGAAACTTCATTCTTGTGTTCATCTTGTGTACCTGTAACTTTCAAAATACTAGGCCAATCTAATTTTACATAATGTAACCAGTCCAAACCTAGTAAAGTTTGTCCTTTACCTTTCACTACCGTTAATGGCTTTCTGTCTAACTTCTGATCTTTATACTGTACTTATACGTTAGAAGCACCTATTACCTGATTATCAAAACCATTACAACCTTTCAAAACTCTATTTGTGACTTTTAATAACAAATAAGGAATGATTTTAGCGGTTTTCTCAGATATAATTGATACATAAGCTGCTCTGTCAACTTGCATTACAATTGGTTTACCATTTATGATCACGTCTACCAATATATGTTTCTTCGCACCTTTGTTGACGGAATTAATGCGAAACGCAAAATCAGCTTCTGACCTAACCTAATTATCATAAACATTTTCCACATTATTCGCTTGGCCTATAGTACAACTGATGAATTTATTTTCTTTGCATACTGTTTAGTGAATCTACAAACATTTGAAAAATGTCCCGTTTTTCTACAATTCTGGCATGGTTGTCCTATAGCAGGGCATTTCATTGCTTCGTATGCAAGATGATCAGTTTTACCATGCCTATAGCATTTGGGTTTTCCCTGTTGTTTCTGCGTATAGGTCTGATTCTGATATTTGTGAACATTAGAGTTTGGCAATTTCCTATGACTAAGCTTTGATATACTCTTTTTCTGATTCTTATTGTCTTTCAACTTTGAGCCTATCTTGCTAATTTTAGAATTTTCCATTCTATTGCTTGTAGAATTACCTATTATATTACTTTGCCTATTTGATGTTTCTAGAGCTCGGCCTGTAATCAATACCTTGTCTAGTGTTAAATCTTTATCTTGCAATAATTTTTTTCTTACCTCTTGTGATGTGCAATAACTTGTTATATGATAACATTTTCTAACTCGGTTATTCACATAAAACAGCTAAATTCTTAAATCTAATCACAAGCGCACCTAAACTCTTATGGTCTTTCTGATACGCCTGTGTTGTAAATTGATACCTTTCAAAAAATTTATTGACATGAGTGGCTGAATATGTGGTAAGAGTCTTAATCGCAGCTTCAGTAGTGTAATCAGTAGGTTATAGTGTCCTAAACACTTCCCAAACCTCTCTATCAGCTGTGTGCAGTAATAACACCTTCTTCTGTGCATCTTTCATACTGCAATAAACTTGAATGTAAATTTCAATTCTTCACACCACTGTTGCCATCGTGTTGCAACAGAATTGGGTTCAGCAACAATGCTAAACTTCTGTAGATGATCAATTTTCGGGGTCATTTTCACTTCTTACCTTAATTAGGTTAGGCAAATGAAATCTACAAAATTAACTACAGTGAACCCTCGTTTATCGCGGTAGATAGGTTCCAGACCCGGCCGCGATAGGTGAAAATCCGCGAAGTAGTGACACCATATTTATGTATTCATTTAACATGTATATTCAGACTTTTAAAACCTTCCCTTGTACGTAGTACTGTTAACAAACCACCCTTTAATGTACAGAACACTTAATGCATGTACTACAGTACCCTAAACTAAAACAGGCACAAATAATAAAGGTGATTTTATATCATGCGTTAACTAAACACGCCAAAAAGCACGATAAAAATGGCAACCAATGTTTTGTTTACGTTTCTCTGATCATAATGAAGAAACAAACGCATTTAGTGTACACATGTGTATAGGTTAGTTTATGCATCGATTATATTGATTATACAGTATGTTGATTTTGTTATTACCAACGTTTTACTTAATTTTTCTTAGGACTTCCAAATGAAATGTTATTCTTTATGACGCCACCTGAAACGACGGCGTCCTAAAGTACGCTCAGTAAACAACCACGCTCAGAACAAAGAAGGCATTTAATGTGCATGATGAAAATGATAAATAATGATATTTACAGTAAAAGTTTTTAGAAAATATGTTATTACAAATATTATTTACCGTATCTATATAAAATCATACAGTACATACTGTATGTAGCAAAGCAGGAAAACAATTTGAGAGAGAGAGAGAGAGAGAGAGAGAGAGAGAGAGAGAGAGAGAGAGAGAGAGAGAGAGAGAGAGAGAGAGAGAGATTGTTTTACGTACGTAAATGTAAATTTTAAACAAAATAAATATGATAAGTTACAACATGTATACTCTTCAGACTTTTAAAACGTTCCCTTTAACTTAATGCATACAATACTAAACTAAAACAGGCACAAATATTAAAATGTTAGAATATTGAAGTAAAAAATAAAGATTGTTACTGTACTCACCACGAAAGAAGTTGAAGAAAAACTTGAATGATGATGGCGATGAATTTGCTGCACAGTAGAAATGATGATGTCTTCTACTGTGCAGCAAATGATAGTATTTTACGTCTCTTCAGACAGATGTGTCTTTTCCTGGGACACCTCTTCAACTTCTTCCTGGGAAACTTCTTCAATTTCTTCCGGAGGCGTACTAGCAGAAGGAACTGGCTCTTTTTTGCGAGGCTGGAAGAACATTGTGATCGGAAGTTGCTGCCGCTGCTTCTTTTTTCGCTCGCATCCTGTAGGGAGTCATGATGTCATCGATCTTGTTGCAGAATTGCATAGACCGAACCATATCCTCGTCCCACTTTTGCAACATTTCTTTCACCTCCTTCATATGGTTGCAGACCTTGTCAAGCCGTTCTAATGTTAAGCCCGTTTCTTCAACATTTTCTTGGGTCTCTTCCTGTGTTTCACTCTCTTCTTCACTTGCCGATTTCGTTAGGTCTTCTAGGTCTGTGTCAGTTAGCGGCTGGGAATGGCAGTCCAACAACTCGTCGAAGTCTTCAGTCGTCATGTCGCCAAACCCATCACCTCCAATTATGGCAGCCAACTGCACAGATTTGTGTATTGCAGAGTGTTGGATTTCAGACGGAGTAAATCCCTCGTCGTCGTAAACAATCTGGGGCCACAACTTCTTCCAGCTCGCATTCACGGTTGCAGGTTTCATCTCTTGCAGTGCCTTCTGAATATTCTGCAGGCAAGTGGCTATGGTGTACTGCCGCCAGTACGCCTTCAAGTTAAAATCTTCATCCTCATCATCTTGGGCAGCATCCACACACGCAATTAGGTCCGCCAAGGTATTCGTGTAGAGGGCCTTGAACGCCCTGATAACCCCCTGGTCCATCGGTTAAATTAATCACGTGGTGTTGGGTGGCAGGAACTCAACCTGAACGCCCTCACGCGACAGGTCAGTTGCGTGTCCACCAGCGTTATCCATACGGAGAAGGATCTTGACTGGCAAGCCCTTCTCTAAGAGATATTGACTGACTTGCGGGATGAAACTCTGGTGGAACCAGTTGGAGGTCAGCATCTTCGTAATCCATGCTTTTGGATTATGCATCCAGTACACGGGAAGGAGATTCTTGTTTTTATTTTTCAAAGCGCAAGGATTTTTCGACTTATAAATAAGCCCCGGCTTTAGCAAAAATCCAGCAGCATTGCCACACATCACGAGGGTAACGCGATCCTTGAATGCTTTAAAGCCAGAGGCTTTGGCTTCTTCTTTGAACAGGAAAGTTCGCGACGGCATTCTCTTCCAGAACAAGTCGGTCTCATCCATATTAAAGACTTATTCCGGCTTGTATCCACCTTCGGCGATAATATTCTTGAACGTCTGGTTCACATAAGTTTCAGCAGCGGCAGTGTCAGCGGAAGCAGCCTCGCCATGCAGGGAAACGCTTTTCAGGGCGAAGCGTTTCTGAAACTTCGCGAACCATTCTTTGCTGGCGGAAAAACGTTGTTTCTGACGCTGGGAATCAGTGGATGTCCCTGGTTGAGGTTCATCTACATCATCATCTTCTTCAGCATGGTCGCCATCGTCGTCTTGAGGTTCCTTTGCAGCAAAATTCTCATACAAGCTCAAAGCCTTTGTTCGGATGGTGTTCGTATCCAAGACTATGTTCTTCTTCTGGCAGTCGGCAATCCACACAGCTAAAGCACCTTCCATGCGTACGATCGTTTTATTACGCGTGGTAACGACTCGCTTCGCTGATCTGCTTAAGGTGATTGCAGCCGTCTTTCTAATGTTTGCCTCGTCCTTCTTGATATAGCGAACGGTGGATTCATTGATTCCAAAATGGTTGGCTGCGGACGCGTAACTTCTACCGTCTTTTAACATATCGAGAAGCGTCACCTTCTCAGCAATCGTCATCATCCTTCGGTGGCGTTTAGGCTCACTTCCAGCCTTAGTAGAAGCAGAACGCTTGGGAGCCATTGTACAGTAGGGTTTAACAGAAAGTTCAACAAAAAGTTCAACTTAAAACAGTCACGCACAGCACAGATCAAAGTTCACAAACTTAACAACGTCTACACAGCGATACGGCGGGAGAGAAAGTGGCCGCAAAAACGTAGATGCTGCGGGTTGGAGATGCGGGCAAAACACCAATCACAGGCTAGATAACAAAACTTGAGTTTTGATTTGTCATCTATCAGCACTTGAACCAATCACAACCCGTCTTATATGCTACGTAGGTTACCAATTCAAAGTACAAGATACCCTGCGTATACTGTACAGTGATATTAATAATAATAATAAATAATAATAATAATAATAATAATGATAATAATAATAACAATAATAATTTTAATAACAACAACAACAATAATAATAACAATAATAATTTTATGGTTTATATTTGAAATATCTGTTTGGATGTTAATGTTTCTAAAATATTATATTAATTGTTAATCATTTCTCTTATCGTTTATTCATCTCCTTATTTCCTTTAATCACTGGGCTATTTTTCCCGGTTGGAGCCCTTGGACTTATAGCATCTTGCTTTTCCAACTAGGGTTGTAGATTAGCTAATAATAATAATAATAATAATAATAATAATAATAATAATAATAATAATAATAAGATCCTGCATATGTGAGTTAATGAGGTACATTGTGACTCCATTCTGACTAATGCCTATTTTGTACTGTACATTCTATATCTGTGGAGGCAGGATTTCTTTGTTGCAGTGCATGTTTTTCTTGCTGGAGTAGTGTCGACTAGTGGTCTATAGATGTATTTCAGAATCCAAATGAGCCCTCCAAACTGATGTTCATTTGGATTTCTAAATCCATCTGCATGTATCATTTACAATTGTCCGTGGAGCGCCTCCGCTAGAGAAGTATTGACGGCTGTGAGTGGGACTGTTCTCAGTCTAAATAGGATCCATGCTAAATCTTTTTTCCACATCCCATCGTGACAAATGGCAATAAGTTCTAATTAAGGGATTGATGGAAATACTCAACCATATTAGTGGCTTCTGGGTTGTGTGTCATTATATCATTAATTCTTGTCCTGAGGCTGGCAGTCAGGAATTCCACAGGGGTAATGTAAAATTAATTCACTAATTCCTGATTATTTGTTGGAGGACTCCTTGTTGGATGATTCAATGAATTAGAGCTTCTGATAAGTTTTTCCCAACTGCTGCTTGACAGGCGTTGCCTAGTATAGGTCTCTCTTGTGTTTCATTCGATGAGTGTTGAAAGCTATCAATGGCCTAGTGGAGGTTAGATTGTGCCTAATGTCTACGTGATATGACTAGACAGTGATTTGTTGTCTTGTATTTTTAATCTGCATCTAATCTGTAAGTTTGTTGAGCTCTTTATTATACTCTGCTCATTCTGTACGTTCAGCAATGGTCACTATGCCATGTAAGAGTTAAGAAATAGGGTTTCTGTTTATTAATTAGGGGGTTTTCCTTCAATCTCTTTTATCTCTGCACCTTTTATTATGATAATGATTCAGGTATATCTCCAAAACATAGACTATTCATCACATTACTTTGTTGTCCATAATTTGAAGGCCATTACTCTACTAACAGTTTGTAGTAAACAATGTTGTTGTAGTCTAGAATAAATATAATAGCAAATCTAATTTGTGTGAATAGCAAACTAATATTGATGCTAATTATTTTTTAAGGGTAACAGTACTGAAACAAAAACTTTGACTTTTAGGGGCTATAAATAGAAGACGTGACCTAGATAGAATTCTTTTTCGGTGCTACTATAGCGTGAGGTCTACCGCCATATGTCGCCTACCCAGGTGGAGGGTGAGGTCTACCGTCTACCGCGTGGCCAGCGTCCCAGAGGCCCGCACCTAACCATCGAATATGTGAACTGCCCAAATCCATCAAAAACGTGACCTGTCCATATAAAAGGAAGCAAATGGAGCTCCTAAATCCGTTTTCCCCTCGGCCTAAAAGAGATATCAATTGAGCGATCGTGGTTGGACGCTAAAACGATGATTCTGAAGAGAATGCGAGGTGTTAGTCGTCAGCTGTTCCAGTCTCATCTTGATAATTTTTGCTGAAAGGCGATGAGAAAAAATTCCAATGATCTATTTGTGTCATTCTTAGAAGATGTACGAATTGTGTATCGCTAGATTAACCTGTTTGATGGAAGAAGACTGCATCGCTAGAATAAATGTATGGAAATATATGATAACCTGTTTGATGTACGAAGAATGTATCGCTAGAATAAATGTATGGAAATATATGATACCATGTTTGATGTACGAAGAGTGTATCGCTAGAATAAATGTATGGAAATATATGATAGCATGTTTGATGTACGAAGAGTGTATCGCTAGAATAAATGTATGGAAATATATGATACCATGTTTGATGTACGAAGAGTGTATCGCTAGAATAAATGTATGGAAATATATGATAGCATGTTTGATGTACGAAGAGTGTATCGCTAGAATAAATGTATGGAAATATGATACCATGTTTGATGTACAAAGAGTGTATCGCTAGAATAAATGTACGGAAATATGTTTATTTTTACCTTTATTCCCTTTTTTTTTTCAATGTAATTAGAAATCCAATTATCTATTTAAGTCATTTCTAAGATATGTTTAAATCAAGCGTTTATTGCTTAAACAAATGTATGAGGGACGAATAACTCGGCAGTAGACCTCGCGCTATAGTGCTAAGGGGGTTAGATCTCACGCTATAGTGTGGTAGACCTCACGCTATAGTAGCACCCACTTTTCTATCCCTAGAGGTTAGGACCCTTCTCTTTTGAGTTTTCCTTGATCAGGAAACTCTATATAGTCTTAATATTGGAAGGGGAGGTCACAGCAATTGCCTGGGAGGGATACACAGGAATGTGTCTTTTCTAATTTCTAGTCCAGCCGGCGACATGCCGGCCGGACTGTGCCGCCATGTGCTAGCCATGTTGGCAACACACTGGCTGAACTACAGTATATGATGATACAGTAGCCAGTATATTTGCAATATAGTATATACTTCAAACAGAAAACTATAGCATTTATTATACAGTAGTTAATTTCCAACATACCTTGTGTACCCTTGTACAGTCTTTTGCTGAGACCAACCCTATATTGGAAGAATAGAATTCCTCCAACACTCTGATTGGGAATCAGTTAATACTTACCCCACAATATTAAATAATTAAAGGGATCAGTGGCAGTGTACACCTTTCTATCCCTAGGGGTTAGAATCCTTCTCTGTTGAGTTGCTCTGATAAAGGAAACTCTTTATCTTTAATATTGGGGGGCGGTCACAGCAATTGGCTGGGAGGGATACACAAGTATGTGTCTTTCCCTATTTCTTTCTCGCTTACTATCCTAAGCTATAATGATTAAAATATGAATAATTGCATATCTGTTTATCATATGAGATAAACAATCGTATACTCATTTCATTTTCCTTTCTTTACAGAAGGAACCCCAGACGAAATGCGATACGATCTTCTGCAATCTTAGGAGTAAGTTTTTCTATTGTCATAAAGAGTGTAGGTCTCATACCCTCTGCACCATTAGTACCAAATCCCTGTAATATTGGGATCCCTAGGTCTGCAATATCTGCCGGATCTTGGTGACCGAAGTTTTCGACGACTCCAAGTTAACGGAGTCGAGGGATGCAGCACGTAAAAAACTGCGCAAGTGGGTAAGAAGGTTCCAGAAGAACTCTCCAGGACCATACCTACCTAACGATAGGATGCGTAGCTTACTGTTCCCGAAAGCGGGCAGTGAAATGGTTGTGCCCCATGTACGACTCGCTCCTCCTGGTATCCAGATTGCCATCAAGACGGATGTTAGGGTGGCGTTGCAGAGTATGGACATCCACCAGGAGGTAAGGATGTCGGAAGTGTCTATGGACACTGAAAGGGATCTTTTAAAGGATCATCCCGTTGAGGAGTCTACTCTACCTCTGAAAGAAGATGGTGATGTCGAGTCGGAGTTCCTTCCGTCTCTGCAGGCACCGGAGCCATTACCCTCGACGTCTTCACCTTCTACCCCACCATTGGACAACATGAGCCTGGCACTGGCCCATCTTACTGATTTAATGGAGAATATTCGCAAACGAGACGAAGCAAAGGAAGCGAAATTCATGAGAGAGCTCCGCGAAGCCCCACCTTTCGCTTCCCGAGGGTCATACAAGCGACCCAGAGACCAGGACCTCCCGACATGCTCCAAAACCAATCCATGGAGGTATGCAGAGTTTATGCCGATTTTCAATGGCAAACTTTACATCTCAGAGAAGATGGGAGCTGTCCCCTTAGACGACATCCAGTTTTGGCCAAGCTTCAACGTTTACCCTGATTGCTTCATTCGACTGAAGCATGAACCAATGTCAAAAGAGGAGACAGAACCGAAGGAGGTCATGGTTTTCGACCACGATAAGGCACTGGCTCTCTTGTCAAGTACCCTGACAAAGAATCAAACCAAAGGTTTTACAGAATTCTAACTTCTGGCGCAAGTATCCTTAACATTACTCTCAAGGGTATTGTATATAATCAGGGGACGTATTCTTGATACGCCACATGGCAATCTGCACCCCGAATAGCCTTTACGTTTCGAGGGGGATACGTGGCAGAATTAGAAGGTATCCGCAATAGAGGTTACCCTGGTTCCCTACTACTATCGTATCACAACCGCGCCAACTCCCTCTGGCGGTCATTCCTTTATTTGTAGCGACTCGCTATGGTGGTGTTCCCTGTTGATCTGACATTTTCGATCGATTTCTAGGAATCTTTATGCTTTCTACGGCTTCTTTCTCCATCCAGAAAGTTGAGTATTTATTCTTTAAAATATGTATTTTAGTCCCAGCCTCATAATGAAATTAGTGTAATTATTGTGTTTGGATCTACGCCGGTCACCGGTGTCGCAATAGGTGCCGTCGTTCATTGGGTAGGTCTATGTGTTATTTAGTTAGCAGAACGACATTTCTGGTATAAATAGCATTAATTGTTATTATGAAAGCTATTTAGGCATTTTATATTGTAAAGATATTTATACGCATAATTTTCCCTTTTTCTGTGTCGATCGTATATGTCAGAGTTTTGGTGATTTTAGGTAACCGAGATCTCGCCTTGTCTAGGTAATCTGACCTAGACAACATACTGTATACTTTCGACATTTCCCCGGTTACCCTTGTGTATCGGTTATCATTCATTGGAGATTGATATCTCCTGGAATTATATTAGCCGTTACTAGTCTCGTATAGAGATTTATGGGTAATCTCTCTTCCCTCTGAGAGTAGCCTTAGACTACAACTCTTTTACGGATGTGATTATACCACAGCCTATAACGGCATAACTGTTGATGATAAGAATGGGGTGCAGGCAATTGAAAGCTAGTGTCAGGCCATTTGAAACCCTTCTAATGATATTAATAATCCTACACAACTTAATATTGAGAGTGTGGGTTAATTTTCGTACAAACTAAATTGTAGAAATGTTCATTTTAAAGATTTTTAGGACTTTTATTGAAATCATAAACATCATAAAAAAACTGTATATTTGATTCATTTTGAGGAAAAAATCAGAGTATCTGAGACATTGAAATAACACCTGTCGATATGAGCTTTGTGTGTTGACGTGGCAATGTTGCTAAGATACCGTACATGTAATATAACCTAGTTAGAGTATACCTTTGCTTTGAAAGTCCAACCCTATTTTGTAGAAGTATTGCTTAAAAATAAGTTGTATATAGAGGTAAAATAGATGGACAATATTGTCCGAAGGTATACCTTAAGAAAAATACATGCACACTGCGCAATTTCCAACAATATTTGTTGTTGTTGGGGTATTAAAGCCAACACTTGTCGTTGGCATGGGCCTTTCCCTTGGTTGGCCCGTAGAACAATATTTTAGTTGATATGAATCTTGCTTCCTTTGACTGGTGTCATATATTAGGAACTAAATATGAATAATTCTAAAAATAATGAAAATTTGAAATATATTTTTTGGGCTCAAGCCTTTCTCATCAAGTCCAACTTGAAGTTATGGCCTGTGACACAAGAGTACCTGATCACTACATGGTACTAGCCAAATCCCACTTACTTACGGTAATGAAGGACTTGTACCATTTCATAAAGGCTCGAAGAGCCTGTCGTGAATTCGTGTTTGTCGGTGCCACCGTGAAACACGAACCCCGGAGGCTGATTTCCTCCAACATCTGGGGAAAGCACCTGTTTCCTTCTGACCTTGTCAAGGAAATAACTGACAGAGCCGCCACGGAGAATAGGAACCTTCTCCACAAGTGGGGCATGTCCAGAAAAAGGAAACCCTCTCAGGACGATGGACCTCAGCCTAAGAGGAAACCTCAGAAACCAAAACCCCAGCAACGTCAACAACGACGTCAGTTTCCGGGACCCGCTACCTCCCAAGTGGTTGCCCAACCACAGCAGACCTTTCAATTGGTCCCCCAACCGGTGTTGTCACAGTCACCGGTCTTCACCCCTGCCTTTGAGCAGCCATCCACTACCTTTCATGCCAGAGGTAGAGGCTCGTCCAGGGGTGCAAGCAGAGACGCCTCTCGTCGTCCCTCCAGAGGTAGAGGAGGAAAGGGAGCTAGCGGCCGAGGCAACAAGTCCTCGGGACACCAGAAGCAATGAAGTGCTTCCGGTGGGAGGAAGACTCCGCCAATTCCAGGATCGTTGGACCTTCGATCCTTGGGCACACAGCATCATCAAGAACGGTCTAGGCTGGAGTTGGGTGCAACCACCCCCAATCTTCCAGCGGTTCTTCCAACAATCGACCCCCATTCTGGAAGAATATGTTCTAGACCTCTTGAACAAGAAGGTGATAAGGAAGGTAAAGTCCACCAGGTTCCAAGGGAGACTGTTTTGCGTTCCCAAGAAGGACTCAGACAAGCTCAGAGTCATTCTGGACTTATCCCCCCTCAACAAGTTCATAGAGAACAACAAATTCAAGATGCTGACGCTTCAACAAATAAGGACCCTTCTGCCTCAAGGTTCCTACACGGTCTCTATAGACCTGGCGGATGCCTATTGGCACATTCCAATGAACCATCACGCTTCCTCCTACCTAGGATTTCGACTCCAAAGGAAAAGCTACGCCTTCCGGGCCATGCCATTCGGCCTCAATGTGGCCCCTCGGATCTTCACAAAGCTGGCGGATGCCATAGTACAACAGCTCCGCCTAAGAAACGTCCAGGTGATGGCCTACCTCGACGACTGGCTAGTCTGGGCTCCATCGCCCGAAGAGTGTGCAAAGTCTTGCGACGAAGTTACCCAGTACTTAGAACACCTGGGATTCAAGATCAACGAGAAGAAATCTCGCCTCTCTCCAGCTCAGAAGTTTCAGTGGCTGGGAATCCACTGGAATCTTCAGTCACACCGCCTTTCCATCCCCCAGAAGAAAAGGAAGGAAATAGCAGGGTCTGTCAAGCGACTACTGAAATCCAAACGCATTTCAAGACGACAGCAGGAACGAGTTCTAGGCTCGCTACAATTCGCCTCAGTGACAAACCCAGTGCTTCGCGCACAGCTAAAGGATGCCGCGGGAGTCTGGAGACGATCGGCATCCATCGCTCGAAGAGACCTCAAGAGACGGCTTCCAAACAGACTTCGACGCCTCCTAAAGCCATGGTCGGAAGCAAAGGCCCTGAAAAGGTCCATTCCTCTCCAACACCCTCCTCCATCTCTCAACATCCACACGGATGCCTCACTGGAGGGCTGGGGAGGTCACTCCCACCTGAAACAAGCTCAAGGGACCTGGTCTCCACTATTCAAGACGTTCCACATAAACATCTTGGAGGCCATGGCGGTCCTTCTTACTCTGAAGAAGTTATCCCCGCCGCCCTCGATCCACATCCGTCTGACCCTAGACAACTCGGTGGTAGTTCGTTGTCTCAATCGCCAGGGCTCAAGATCGCCCCAGATAAATCAGGTGCTTCTCCCAATCTTCCGTCTGGCGGAGAAGAAGAAGTGGCACCTGTCTGCAGTTCACCTACAAGGATTCCGCAACGTGACAGCGGATGCTCTATCTCGGACAAACCCGATAGAGTCGGAATGGTCTCTAGACGCAAGATCATTCTCCTTCATCTCTCATCAAGTCCCAGAACTTCAGATAGATCTCTTTGCAACGAGCGACAACGCTACTAAACAGAGGATAAAGACGCGCGTGACGTCATTAGAGCAATGGCGTCCGTTTGTTTACGTCTCGAGTATCAGTAGTAGCCACGAGTGAGATTAGCTGTGGAACGGCTCCCAGCTATTCTCAGCCCTTACACACCGAAGCATTAACTCTGTTCGGGGTGGAGATAGCTATGTGGCACGTTCAGACATGCGTGTCCCCTGTTGTATTACGATGTCTTAAAGGGAAACCTTTGAGATACTCGCTCCAGAAGTTAGAATTCTGTGATAACCTGTGGTTAAATTCTCTGGGAATATCTTAGTAGTCTTATACCCAAGGAAGCTACCAAACAGGAACCTTCCATCAGGACGCCATGGCTATCTCACCCAAAAATAGATTTTTCGCTTCGCTCAAAATCCGTTATATTAACATTTTTTATTTTATTATATTTATTATTCAAATTAAAAGTATTAGTCCAAAATATAGGCTCTGTATCATTTACAGCCTTTTATTACTGTTTTCTTTTATGAAATGAAATTTTCCCTTGTTTACAAGTGCCACTCATTATAAATACTTAGTAATACTGTGGTTGATTCAAAATATAAAAGCAGTATCGATATTATGTTCTTCAATGTGTCAGTTTTTATTAACAATTATGTTTAAATAAAACTTTAAAATTGACTTTATAAATGAACTGAATATTCTATAGATATTAGTTCAAAGTAACGTTTCATATTAAGAGATTCTTTCGAAGAAACATTTTGGGCTCAAGCCATGTCGTCCTGATGGAAGGTTTCTATAAGTAGCTTCCTAAGGGATATTTGACTACAGTGATATTCCCAGAGAATTTACCGATAGGTCTCCAGAATTCTAACTCCGGGCGCGAATATCCTTAAAATTTCTCTTAAGGATATCGCATAAATCAGGGGACGTATATCTTGATACGACATATAGCAATCTTCACCCCAAATAGTGTTTTCGCCTCGAGGGGGAAGAGTGGCAAAAATAGAAAGGGAACCATTATCAAGGTTACCCTTCCTCTCATAGGCTACTAATTGAGTATCTAGATGGCGCCATATCCAAGATGGAAGTTATTCCTATTTTTGTAGTGATTTTGCACAATGGTGTTCCCTGTTGTTTTAACGCTTTGATTGCTTTTGTGAGGATTTATTATGCAATCCCCAGCTTCTTTCGCCTCTGGAAAGTTGAGTATCGATTCTTTACAGTGGATAATTTTTCGCTCCTATTTCAGAAATTAGAGTAATTTATTGCGTTTAGGAGCTAGGCCTGTTACCGGAGGCGCCATGGGCGGTGTCGTTCGTTATGCATGTGTTATTTAGTTAGCGGAAGGACTTTACCTGTTGTAATAGCATTAATAAATTATGGAAGCTATTTAGGCGCAATTATACTAGTGAAGATTTTTATTTTATGCATAATTTCCTCTTTCTTTGTCGATCGTATACGTTATAGTTTTGGTGATTTAGGTAACCAAGATCTCGTCTGCGCTAGGCTACCTAGCCTAAGCGCTGTAGTATACTTTCAGACCTTATCCCCGTTTACCCTCGTGTATCGTTTTATTGATTCAATGGGAGATAGTACATCTCCTAGAATTTGTAACACTATACTTGTCTCCTTTGGAGATTTAAGGGTAATCCCTCTTTCCCTCTGAGTGCCGCCGCAGGCGGCAACCCTATGTGGTCTTGCCATAGAGTAGTGCACTCCGGCTTGACTAAGCTAGGTTTTTCTGTCTCCCACCTTTGCCGGCGAGGTCCCGGCTTTGATTTTCGACAGAACCTCAGAGTATTCAGTCTTTCTGCCAGCGGCAGAGCAGCAGGGTGAGTAGTCACTCCCCTGCCGGCTTATAGCTGCCGGCCTAGGAGGTTAAGCCTCCCTGGGCCACACCTGGAGTGGTAGTATGATGCCGCCACCTTCTCCCCTGCGGTCTAGAAGACTAGTCCTGTGTCAGCAGACCCTAGGCTGAAGCAAGGTCTATAGAATACGAGGTCTCCTCATCCCTGGTCCAAAAATTGATATTTCTGCGCAGGTGTAATTTGTGTCGTCATGACCTCCAGTGGGACGGGTGCTACCTACAGTTAAACAAAGTAAACAGGTCGGGGAATTGTCTTGGTCATTGATTTAATTCTTGAAAGTGGTTGTGTAAATTTTAACAATAATATTCAATTAACAACATGCCCAATAACTCTGCTGTGTTTGGATGCTTCTCAACCAGGACGAAAAAATCAGATGTTATATTTCATTCATTTCCAAAGGACAGCGAAACTAGGAAAAAATGGGTGCACCTCTGCAAATGGGGAGATCACATAAATGTTGAGAATGCACTGATATGTGGCCGGCACTTTGAAGCGGATATCTATAAAAGGAATTTGATGTACGAATTATTAGACAAACAGATTAGATCGAGATGGATTAGAGCACTTCTTTGGTTGCATACGTGAGATTGGTGCATGTTATCAGCATACCTCTCCTGTTGCATTTAAACACCGGCTCAGAGCCCATCTATTAGGAAAGGAAGCAACTCTCTTAGGTTCCAAATCTAACATTCAAAGTTGTGAAGGTGTGAATGCAACTTCAAACGAATTTACTCATTTTCTTTCCAAAGAAAATACAGTAATTGAAAATGAAGAAAATTATCTTCAGAAAGAATTAAGCTTTTCTGCTATGTTCTTTTGCTTGCAAGAAAATAAATTTGAAAATTGCATTGATGCTAATCTGGAATATGATGAAGGTTTATTAGAAGATGTCATTGAAGAAGGAGGATGATTACAATAGGTGGGAGTTTCCTCCTCAGTATGAATTTTTAGGCTGTAAGTAGGGATGACAGAAAACTGATGAAGCCCAATGAAGAATTTTTAGAAAATCTAAAAGCAATGGAAAAATGGTTGTTTGTTTTCATGGCGAAAAATCTTTGAAATAAGGAGGAAACGTAATAACATCATTAGCTGAAATGATATACGATCATATTTCATTACCTCAGGAAGTTTATTAGGTATTTTTTATGTTGTCGTACTTTTTTTAGGATTCGAATTATGAATAGAAACATTAGCTCAGCTCGGAAAGCTGTAAGTAAAATGTTGAAGTTGGTTTCTTAATTATTCACTTGTAAGACGAAAGATTTAAGATGAGCATAACCATGTTTATCATGGAAGTGGTGAAAATGTGAAAATTAAGGTTTTTATATATTATTCCTTTATTCTTGTAAATAAATGTAATTAGATCAATTTTTTTATGCACAAAATACAGACTTGTTTCCACTGTGAGTAATTTTATTTTCCTAAGATATTAAAGTGGCTCTTAATTTGTTATTAATTACAAATAAATTAACAAAAAAGTCCTATATTTGTATGAAATTTGACAAGGGAGACTCGGACGCATTGGCTATGCTGTTGCCAAGGATTATCTCTCCCCAAACCCCCATATCCTCACTAATCTGCGCGTGAGAAGACCTCGTATTCTATAGACCTTGGGCTGAAGAATAGTATTCTTCTGCCGCCTAAGATGTCGCCGATACTGAAACATTGTTTCTTTCTGGTGTGGAGGCGGCGGCAATCCTGCCGCCTCCTTCTACACTTGTTAGATTCGGCAGACCCTAGGCCGAAGAATAGTTATTCTTCTGCCGCCTAGGATGGCTCTTAATTTGTTATTAATTACAAATAAATTAACAAAAAAGTCCTATATTTGTATGAATGTTGACAAGGGGGACTTGGACGCATTGGCTATGCTGATGTCAAGGATTATCTCTCCCCAAACCCCCATATCCTCACTAATCTGCGCGTGAGAAGACCTCGTATTCTATAGACCTTGGGCTGAAGAATAAGTATTCTTCTGCCGCCTAGAATGTCGCCGATACTGAAACATTGTTTTTCTCTGGTGTGGAGGCGGCGGCAATCCTGCCGCCTCCTTCAACACTTGTTAGATTCGGCAGACCCTAGGCCGAAGAATAGTTATTCTTCTGTCGCCTAGGATGGCGCTGATACTGAAACATTGTTTTACTCTTGTGTGGAAGTGGCGGCAATCCTGCTGCCTTCTTCTACACCTGATACAGGCCCCTTTTCCCTTTCCTCTCTGTCCTTTAGCTATGACTTAGCCATTGCAATCCTGTGGCCGTTGTCCTGCAATATCAATGCTTGCCGGTTGAGTTGCGGGGCCGGCCGGGCCCCTACATAAGCAGCTGTTTAGACACTCAGCCTTTCTCTTATGGACACAAGGATTCGGAAAGGCTGTGCTGGCTATGACGGCTGCCGGTGGGAGACCCCTCTGCCGCCAAAGGTTCGTCAGTCCTCCCTTGGACTGCCATCCACAGCCCTGAGACCGGCAATGCCAGCAATGGATCTTGCGGCTGGATAAAAGCCTGAATGATGCATTCTCCCCTTCCATTTGAACCTTCTCTCTGGAGGAAGGCAGTAAGTTTATATACTTACATTCTTATTTTGTGTAAACATACATTTTAATAAGGCAGCCCTTCACTCCATGCTTTTTCTCTCTCTGTCAGCTAGTGCCGCCAGGTACTAACCCAGCCAGCAGCATGTTGGCTGCGTCGGTGCCGCCAGGTACTAGCCCTGCCGGCAACATGCCGGCTGAACTACAGTATATGATTATACAGAAGCCAGTATATTTGCAGTATAGTATATAATGCAGATAGAAAACTATTGTATATATTATACAGTAGTTATTTTCCAATATATTTTGTGTATCCTTATACAGTCTATTGCTGAGACCAATCCTATATTGAAAGAATAGAATTCCTTCAATACTCTGATTAGAAATCAGTTTACAACTTACCCTACAATATTAAATAGTTTAGAAGGGTCAGTGGTAGTACACTTTTCTATCCCTAGAGGTTAGAACCCTTCTCTTTTGAGTTTTCCTTTATCAGGAAACTCTATAGTCTTAATATTGGAAGGGGAGGTCACAGCAATTGCCTGGGAAGGATACACAGGAATGTGTCTTTTCTAATTTCTAGTCCAGCTGGCGACATGCCGGCCGGACTGTGCCGCCATGTGCTAGCCATGTTGGCAACACACTGGCTGAACTACAGTATATGATGATACAGTAGCCAGTATATTTGCAATATAGTATATACTTCAAACAGAAAACTATAGCATTTATTATACAGTAGTTAATTTCCAACATACCTTGTGTACCCTTGTACAGTCTTTTGCTGAGACCAACCCTATATTGGAAGAATAGAATTCCTCCAACACTCTGATTGGGACTCAGTTAATACTTACCCCACACTATTAAATAATTAGAAGGATCAGTGGCAGTGTACACTTTTCTATCACTAGGGGTTAGAATCCTTCTCTGTTGAGTTGCCCTGATAAAGGAAACTCTTTATCTTTAATATTGGGGGAGGTCACAGCAATTGGCTGGGAGGGATACACAAGTATGTGTCTTTCCCTATTTCTTTCTCGCTTACTATCCTAAGCTATAATGATTAAAATATGAATAATTGCATATCTGTTTATCATATGAGATAAACAATCGTATACTCATTTCATTTTCCTTTCTTTACAGAAGGAACCCCAGATGAAATGCGATACGATCTTCTGCAATCTTAGGAGTAAGTTTTTCTATTGTCATAAAGAGTGTAGGTCTCATACCCTCTGCGCCATTAGTACCAAATCCCTGTAATATTGGGATCCCTAGGTCTGCAATATCTGCAGGACCTTGGTGACCGAAGTTTTCGACGACTCCAAGTCAACGTAGTCGAGGGATGCGGCACGTAAAAAACTGCGCAAGTGGGTAAGAGGGTTCCAGAAGAACTCTCCGGGACCATACCTACCTAACGATAGGATGCGTAGCTTACTGCTCCCGAAAGCGGGCAGTGAAATGGTTGTGCCCCATGTACGACTCGCTCCTCCTGGTATCCAGATTGCCATCAAGACGGATGTTAGGGAGGCGTTGCAGAGTATGGACATCCACCAGGAGGTAAGGATGTCGGAAGTGTCTATGGACACTGAAAGGGATCTTTTAAAGGATCATCCCGTTGAGGAGTCTACTCTACCTCTGAAAGAAGATGGTGATGTCGAGTCGGAGTTCCTTCCGTCTCTGCAGGCACCGGAGCCATTACCCTCGACGTCTTCACCTTCTACCCCACCATTGGACAACATGAACCTGGCACTGGCCCATCTTACGGATTTAATGGAGAATATTCGCAAACGATACAAAGCAAAGGAAGCGAAATTTATGAGAGAGCTCCGCGAAGCCCCACCTTTCGCTTCCCGAGGGTGATACAAGCGACACAGAGACCAGGACCTCCCGACCTGCTCCAAAACCAATCCATGGAGGTATGCGGAGTTTATGCCGATTTTCAATGGCAAACTTTACATCTCAGAGAAGATGGGAGCTGTCCCCTTAGACGACATCCAGTTTTGGCCAAGCTTTAACGTTTACCCTGATTGCTTCATTCGACTGAAGCATGAACCAATGTCAAAAGAGGAGACAGAACCGAAGGAGGGCATGGTTTTCGACCACGATAAGGCACTGGCTCTCTTGTCAAGTAGCCTGACAAAGGCGGGGTATTCGGTGTCGAAAGTGTCCACCTTGAGCAAGAAACACCCTACATTTCATGCTCCTGCTTCAGTGGCCTTCCCCTTTACGTTGAAGGCATTTAAATCTATTGCCAAGGCAGTGGAGTCAGGCGATCCATGCCCTTCACTAGAGGAGTGCAGGCCTTTATCGTTAGCCTTGCCCATGCAGGAGAAGGAAGGGAAGGAAGTCCACCTAACCTTCTCAGTAGGGAAACTGGACGCAGACATCGCTGGTAGACAGTTTAGCGAGAATTTCCCTAAACATTCTGACTTTTTCTTGTGCAAGGAACAAGAGACGAAGGAGAGACTTGAGGCCTCTTTATCCCTACAAAACTGCATAGAAATGTGTGCAGGCCAACGAAGTACCTCATACATGCTCTTGGTCCTGGCCAAAATGCATATGGCCACCCTAGTAAAGGACCTGTATGCTTTCATCTGGGGTAAAGACCTCTTTCCGAATGGAGTAGTCAAAGAGGTATTCGAGAAAGCCATCACTGAGAATAGGAATCTTCTCCAGAAGTGGGGCATCTCTTCAAAGAGGAAGTCTTCCCCGGATGTGAGTCCCCAACCTAAAAGGAAGACGAAGAAGTTTAGACTTTCCTCTCGGCCTGCTCAACAACATCCCGCAGTTAAGATGACTGCGGTCCCCCGGGTAGGCGGTCGAGGAGGTAAACCTTCTGATCAATCGAAGCAAGGAGACACTTCCGTTAGGAGGGAGGCTCCAACAATTTCAGGATCGTTGGACCTTTGATCCTTGGGCCCACGGCCTAATCAAGATAGGAGTAGAGTCCATCGAATTCCAGGGAATACTGTTTTGTGTTCTCGAGAAGGACTCAGAAAATCTCAGAGTCATCTTGACTTGTCGCCACTCAACAAGTTCATAAGAAACAGCAAGTTCAGGTTGTTAATCTTTCAGCACATAAGGACCCTGCTACAGAAAGGGGCGCTCACAGTCTAGATAGACCTGACAGATGCCTATTGGCACCTTCTAGTCAGTCGCCCCCTCTCCTCCTACCTAGGATTCAAGTTGCAGAAGATAAAGTATGTTTTAAGAGCCATACTCTTCGGACTAAACATAGTCCCAAGTATCTCCACGAAACTCGCAGACGCAGTCGTGCAACAACTATGCTTAGAAACTGTTCAGGTATTAGAGTACCTGGAAGACTGGCTTGTGCGCGGAGCACCCGAAACGGCTGGTCTGCAAGCATCCAAAGAAGTAATCCAGTTCCTGGAACATCTGGGATGCAAAATCAACTTCAAGCAGTCTCGAATCTCTCCTTCTCCAAGATTTCAATGGCTGGAAAACCATTAGGGCCTGAGGTCACATTGTCTCTCCATTTCTTCAGGGAAGAGGAGGGAGATCGCAGGGTCGGTCAAGAGACTACTGTAATCCAACAGGATTTCAAGACGCTAAGAGGAGAGAGTACTGAGCTCTCTCCAGTTCGCAGCAGTGACAGACCCAGTTTTAAGAGCACAGCTGAAAGATGCATCAAGAGTCTGGAGAAGATATGCATCAAACGCTCGAAGAGATCTAAAATGACCTATATCGGCCTTACTTTGATCACTTCTCAACTCATGGTCGAAGGCCAAGAGCCTAATGAGGACCGTGCCCTTGCAACCACCTCCACCATCGATGTCCATCCACGTGGATGCCTCGATGGAAGAATGAGGATTTTACTTCCATCAAAGGAAAGTCCAAGGGACTTGGTCATCTCTGTTCAAGGCCTTTCTCATCAACATTTTGAAAACCATGGCAGTCTTTTTGACGTTGGGAAAACTCTCCCCTCACAGATCAGCCCTCATCAGGCTGTTCTTGGAGAGCAAAGTGATAGTGAGATGTCTGAACCGACAAGGCTTGAGATTGTCCCATATAATTCATGCGATATTAGCCATCCTTTGCCTAAAGAGATGGCACCTATCAGCAGTTCACTTACAAAGGATCCGCAATGTGACAGCGGATGCTCTACTCAGGTTCAAGCCGATAGAGTCAGAATGGTCCACAGACGCAGACTCATGCTCTTCCATCTTGGAACAAATCCCGGAACTGCAGATCGACCTCTTCGTGACGAGCGTCATCAATAAACTACCTCGATATGTAACCCCATACGAGGACCCTCTAGAGGAGATAACGGACGCCATGTCCCTAGTTTGGAACGGATGGAACTGGAACTTCCTGTTCCTTCCATAACCATCTCCTGCTGAAGGTCCTCAAAATGCTGAGATCCTTCCAAGGAACGGTAGTTCTAGTGTCTTCCAAGTGGCCCAAGAGCAACTGGTTCCCTCTAGTGATGGAACTGAGGCTGAGGCTGGACCTAGTACCGAACCCAGCACTATCTCAACGGGTTCAGAAGTCGACTGTTTTCACTTCATCACAAAGAACCCAAAACCTTAATTTCATGATTTTCTCGCCCTAGCAGTTAAGAAAAGATTTGGGATCTCAAAAGGCAGTATAGAATCCTTAGAAGAATACAAGTCTAAGACAACTAGAAGACAATATGAATCGCCTTGGAAAAAGTAGGTTGCTTTTGTTAAAGCAAAAGGACCAAAAGAAATTTCAATAGACTTCTGTCTGTCCTTCTTTATCCACCTTCATAATCAAGGTCTTGCAGCCAACTCGATAACTACGTGTAAGTCTGCCCTGACTAGACCTCTTCTATACGCCTTTCAAGTGGATCCGACGAATGAAATTTTTAACAAGATCTTGATGGCATGTGCTAGACTTAGGCCTGCTACTCCTCCGAAGCCCATTTCATGGTCTTTGGACAAGGTCCTACATCATGCTTCATCTGTGAACAATGAAGATTGTTCTCTTAAGGATTTAACCCAGAAGGTTATTTTCCTGTTTGCTATAGCTTCAGGGGCTAGAGTTAGTGAAATAGTAGCCCTATCTAGAAATGAGGGCCACATTCAGTTCACAGAAGTGGGAGAACTGAATCTCTTTCCTGGTCCAGCTTTTATCGCCAAGAACGAGCTACCCACTAAAAGATGCGGTCCCTGGAGGAAGATGTCTCTCTATGTCCAGTAGAGTGTCTAAAGGTCTATCTTCGTAGATTTTCAGACTTCGGGGGAGGACAGCTCTTAAAAGGAGAAACATCAGGATCAAACTTATCCCTAAAACAAACGGAGGGTGAAGCTTATCTACTTCATTTGCAGAGCGGATCCCGACAGTACACCTGCAGGTCATGATCCGAGGAAAATTGCTTCATCACTGAACTTTTTTCAGTATATAGACTTTGAGCGTCTTTGCTCATATACGGGATGGAAATCATCCAGTGTTCTACAAAAATTAGGCTAAGCAAGTCCGCAAACTGAAGCATTATGTGGTGGTGGCAGGTAGTTTATTAAAACCTGTCGTCTAGTGCTGCGATGAACAGTTAATTGATTGGGACGATCAATTAGGGTGAAAAAGTGTTGACACTTCCAGTGTGATACCTTTTAAGTGAGTGTCACATGGTGACACTAAGACTGTTCAAAATCTCAGGTGTGGAATCATACAGATAAAACTTGTGCCGTGTGTACATAGAGCAGTGTTGATAGTATACAACATTTACAGAATTTATATTGATAAAATTTATCAAAATTTTTCAGTTTTAGAATGGCACTCATCATTTCTTCCCTTTCAGGAAGAAAAATATTTTCTGTATACGTTGCACGTATAATTCCTTTAACACGTTACATTTGCTACACTCGTTATTCCATAAGCTCATTAAATATGCCAGAGTTCTCTTACTTATTTATTCAAGTAAACCTTATATTATTGTATCCTTACCAATAATGGATATAGTTGACACTTAATTGTTCCAACAATATATACAAAGTGTGAGACTTTTTGTATATCTAGTGGATACTTATGTTTGTTCATACAATATATGCTAACCTTGAGGCCCCTTTTCTACTGTCTAGTATGACTCTTCCCTGCAGGGGGCAGGAAGCACTAACATTGTCTATGATTAGTGATAATGACGGATAACGGTAACGTCATTTATCTCAATGGTCCAGATGACTATAGAAAAATTGTCCCAAGGTTAAGGCACCTATGAAAATCCACAGATACAGTACTTTCTAGTAATTCTCTGGTAAACTTCCATCAAGACGATATGGCTTGAGCCCAAAAAACGGATTTTGAGCGAAGAGAAAAATCTATTTTTGGGTAAGATAGTCATGTCGTCCTGATGGACCCGCCCTCCTTTTCTATAGAAAAGACCTTGGCAGGATCCCTCCCAAAACTGCTATATCTGTAGCACCATGCTCAATATTACTAGGAATAACTGCCATCTTGGATATGGTGCCATCTAGATACTCAATAGTAGTATGGGAGGAAGGGTAACCTTAATAATGGCTCCCCTTCTATTTTTGCCACTCTTCCCCCTCGAGGCGAAAACGCTATTCGGGGTGAAGATTGCTATGTGTTGTATCAAGATATACGTCCCCTGATTTATGTGATATCCTTAAGAGAAATTTTAAGGATATTCGCTCCAGGAGTTAGAATTCTGGAGACCTAAAGATAAATTCTCTGGGAATATCATTGTAGTCAAATATCCCTTAGGAAGCTACTTATAGGAACCTTCCATCAAGACGACATGGCTATCTCACCCAAAAATAGATTTTTCACTTCGTTCAAAATCCGTTAAATATTAAATCTAACTAGTTATAGAAGTTACATAACTGTCTAGGAAGCATTCTAATGGTAAATATTTCCTAGAGGTGGACATACGTGGACACGATTGTTTTTACTTGGACAAGATTTTCCAGTATCGACATGTTTTTTTTTTCTTTTTTAGCTAATAGGGAAAATGGTCGAAAGAAGAATGAGGACAATGATGAACTAAAACATTGTAGGGAATAGTTTGTGAAGTTGAAGATAGTAAGATCCTGGTTTCTGTTTCTTAACTCCTCACCACAAAATAAGTTAGAAGGTAAAATCATGTTTACAGATGGGGAAACATTTCGAACAGAAAATATATTTTTTCCTATAGTAAATAACGTGATTTAAGCGAATTTGACCTTCATTTCCACAGCAAATAAACAGAACAACCAGTTTGACTACTTCACACCCCATTAAACAATTCCTAAAACTGGTAGGGCTATAATTGAAATGAAGTCAAATTCGGTGAAATCACAAACATATATTTTCTCTTCAAAATGTTTTACCCTAAATCTAATGGTTCTTGCTTCACTGTGTGCTCGCTTCGCTCAAGAAAAAATAAAAATAAAACATCAAGCTCCGTATGTACTGGCAAGCGGTAATGTTGAGCCGCATGCTAACATCAATGACTGATTATTATTTTTTAGGTAATTAATTATTCCTGGTACATTTTTATTTTGAATAACTAATGGTTCTTGCTTCGCCATGGTTCACAAAAAAAAAAAAACATCAAGTTCCTGTGTACTGGCAGGTGGTACACACTAAACTGCACACGAAACCCCCCCGCCCCCTATTTTTTTTCTTGGTAATTATTCGACAGATTTTCGGAAATCTAACAATCCCAGACCCTAAAATTCAATTAAAACAAATTAATGACTTACTTTATGATTTGGCCATCGAAGGTGCTTCTCTTCCCTATAGGATAACCAGGAACAACCCTTTGGGCACAGTAATTTCTGTGGGATGACATGCGCTTTAAGAAATGTGATAGCTACACTTGGTGACACACATAAAAAGGATGAAGCTAGGACAGAAGTGGAAAACATAAAGTAATAACAAAGGAGGGGGAAAATATAAGCCCTCTTGTAATCTATAAATTTCCATACGTAGGGTTACATGATTGATTAACAGAAACATCGTTGTAACAGTACTATAGCGATTATTGTTGTTGTCTGATGATTTCAGCATATTACTCACCTGTAAATGAGTTGATAATTATTAGTAATTATCCAGGGGATTCCATCTGATGTCGCCGAATTTTCTCGGTGGGGTTTAATGATACTGTAAGGACACCGCTCCCTTTGTCGTCCAGAAAATCAACAAACTTTATTTATTTGAATTCTCCATTCGCCACACCGTGGTTTCCCATGTATATGTATTCCGCTCTATCAGAGCTACATTTTGACATATGTAACATTTCATTACATGTTTCTGTTAACTCATAATTCATATATATGTAAGTGTAAGAAAACACATATATTTTGGCGGGCAATTCAATCTGATTTGGCGCCAGCGCCATCCTACCTTTCCGTCCGCACCTTGTAATATACTCCCGTGCACCTTTGAATAAAGTATCAGTTGATCTTGGTGACGCTTGTCTCACTGTCCTTACAACTGGTGACCCCGGAGTTGAAAGTAGCATCAGCGGTTTTGGCTTTGCCATTAACGGACTTATTACGGCCGTGCTACCTTCTCTATACACCGTTACCTTAGGCATGAGCCTGCCTTTGGTTCTCCCACACTTCGGTGCATGTATGGCAGTAGGATGAGCTTAACCGACATATCAATTTCCCACCTCTTCACCGACTCGTCGTCTAGCCACGATGCAGGAAGCAACACGCCCCTCGCACCCAACGGCCTCACCTCCACGCCCAAAGTCAAACTGCCGCCCTTTTCTCAACACAACACCGCTTCCTGGTTCCTGAGAGCAGACGTACTCTTCCGCGTCGCTAGACTCAGCGACTCCTGCGCCAAGGCTGACATCGTTCTCACCTCCATACCTGAAGAGGTATTCGACAAGATTTCCCCATGGCTCGACGCCCAGGCGGCCAAGTTTCATACGACGACCTGAGAATGAAACTAATCGGTATCTACTCCCTCTCCATCTCAGCAAGGGCACAGAAATTCCTGGACCTCGCCGGCAAGCCCATGGGTGACACCTCTCCTGTTGAGGCGTGGGACGAGTTATCCGACCTGCTTATGCTCCCCGAAACAGACAGCAACGGCCGACGACGTGAGATCTTTCTTCGACGCCTACCACAGGACGTAAGGGCCCAATTGACAGACGCCGACACGCTCCCGATGAACGAACTCCTGTCGAAGGCTCAGAAGCTCCACGAGGCCTCCAAAGCAACGTCTCGGAGCATCATCGTCAACACCGCCTTCGTTCTCCTCCATCAGCAGCTGCTCTTCCATAGACTCCTCGGCAACAGCCCCTGAGGACGATGAGATCAACGTTCTATCAAGAAAGAAACCACCTCAACCAACACAACCGAACCCTAGGACTAACCCAGCATGGTGCTTCTACCACCAACAGTTCGGCAGCGACGCCAAGAAATGTAGAGCACCATGCAGTTTCCCTAGTAGATGACGACAGAAGCATCCACCTGCCACCATCGCAGCCACAGTTAACCAAAACAAGATTGGTTTCTATATCCTCGATACCATTTCCAACCGTAGACGCATGGTAGACACCGGCGCAATGCAGTCAACGTTCCCACCTTCCAAGTCCGACCTAGACCGTGGTCCCGACAAAAACCCTCCCTCACTCATCGCCGCCAACGGATCTCCCATACGGTGCTATGGGATTAAGACCCTCGAGATAACTATCATGGGCCGTTCGTATTCTTGGCCCTTCGCTATCGCTGACGTCAATCGCCCCTCCTCGGTGCGGATTTCCTCGCCCACCACGAGCTCCTCATCGATGTCGCTAACAGACGTTTCATCGACACGGGAACCTGCCAGTTCCGCGCCCTAGAACACGGCCCTGCAACAATGTCCGTATCCGCCATAACGACGCACCCCTACACCAACCTCCTACAAGAATTTCCCGAGGTTTTCAAGCCCGAGCTCCGACACTCGACAGGTTCCCCGTCCAAGCATGGGATCTACCACCACATCACAACGACAGGACCTCCCACTCTCGTCAAATTCCGCCGCCTCCCGCCCCAGAAACTGAAGGATGCCAAACGCGCCTTCGAGGACATGGAATGCATGGGTATCTGTAAGAAAGCATCGAGCCCCTGGGCATCACCCCTACACATGGTAAAAAAGCCGGACGGGTCCTGGAGACCTTGCGGCGACTACAGGCGCCTCAACCTCGTCACAACGCCCAATCACTACCCGCTGCCCAACATGCAGGACCTAACGAACGCGTTGCATGGCGCGAAGTATTTTACCAAGATGGAACTCCTCAAGTCTTATTTCCAGGTCCCCGTATTTCCGGAAGACATCCCGAAAACTGCCATTGTAACGCCATTTGGATCCTACACCTTCGCATACTCAACCTTCGGTCTACGCAACGCCGGGGCGACCTTCCAACGACTAATGGATAGCATTCTGGGTGACCTACCTTTCTGCGTCTGCTACATCGACGACAACCTGATATTCTCGAAAACCAAGGAGGAACACCGGAGGCACGTCCGCACCGTCCTCAAACGCCTACAGGAGAACGGCCTGGTCGTACGTTTCGACAAATGCACGTTCGGTGCGGAAGGAGTGGATTTCCTTGGTCACCGCGTATCCTCATGCGGGGTAAAACCCATGACAACCAAGGTCGACGCCATCAGAAAGTTCCCGATACCTACAACCATCCGCCAACTTCAGGAGTTCCTGGGGATGGTCAATTACTACAGGCGCTTCATCCCCAACATCGCACAAACCCTGTTACCCCTCGACAACGTCCTGAAAGGAAAAGCAAAAAAACTCGAGTGGGGTTTGCCCCAGCAACAGGTATTCGCCCGAACGAAGGATGCCCTCACGAATGACACCACCCTGGCTTATTTCGACGACAACGCGCTCCTGGGACTATCGACCGACGCCAGCAACGTCGCCTGTGGGGCTGTGCTGGAGCAACTCGTCGATGGTTCTCCTCGACCGCTGGCAATCTTCAGCAAGAAATTGAAACCCGCCGAAACAAGATACAGCACCTTCGATAGAGAACTCCTCGCCATCTACCTCGCCGTTCGCCACTTCAGGCACATCTTGGAGGGCACTCCCTTCACAATCGAGACGGACCATCAACCCCTCGTACACACTTTCACGAAATCGACAGGCGCATGGTCCTCCCGACAACAACGTCATCTCGCATCAATCACCGAATTCGGGTGCACCATACGTTACGTCCCAGGAAAGAAAAACCCAGTCGCGGACGCCCTTTCAAGGATTGAAATTGATGCAATCCACCTGGGAATCGGCTACGCCAATCTCGCAACCGAACAACGCACCGACCGAGAAGCACAGGATCATCTGACAGGGCCGTCCGCGCTCAAGATAAGTGCGATTCCCCTCGGACCAGCAGGAGTAACTATTCTTTGCGACACCAGCACCGACCGCCTACGTCCCTGGATACCAGGCTCCTGCAGAAGGAAAATATTCGATATCATCCACGGACTTTCATACACCTCAGGACGCACCACCGCTCGCCTTCTGTCTGAGAAGTTTGTCTGGCCAGGGATAAAAAAGGACGCCCGGGAATGGGCGAAGTCATGCATCAACTGCCAGTCAAGCAAAGTCAGCCGTCACACCGAATCGGGGGTAGGCGATTTTCCCCAGCCAAAAAGACGTTTCGGTCACATACACATCGACGTCGTGGGACCATTGCCCCCTTCTGGATCTGCTCGCTACCTGCTTACGATCATCAATCGCTCCACGAGGTGGTTGGAGGCATCGCCGATGACCGAAGCTACAACTCAAGCATGCACCGAAGCCCTCCTGTCAAGCTGGGTGAGCAGGTTTGGCGTTCCTGACGACATCACAACAGACAGAGGCCCCGCTTTCCTCTCAGAAATATGGCTCGCTTTGGCGAACCTGATGGGGACGACGCTCCACAGCACCACGGCATACAACCCCGCAACAAACGGCATGGTCGAAAGAACTCACCGCGTCCTCAAGGCGTCCCTGATGGCGAGCTGCACTGACGGGGACTGGAAATCACGACTTCCTTGGGTACTCCTCGGCCTTCGCACTGCCCCTCGCGCAGACGGCGAACCTTCCGCCGAAAAGGTTTACGGGGAGGCGCTCGCAGTTCCTGGTGAACTCTTTCCCTCATCAACCGACGACACGCAGCTGGATCACCTAAGGGACATCGCCAGGAAATTCAGTCCATGTCTCAAAACTTACCAGGACAGAACCAAGCACTTCAAGCCAAAAACCTGGATGACTGCAGGTACGTTTTCGTCCGTGTCGACGCTCATCGACAACCACTAACTAGACCTTATTGAGGCCCCTACTGGGTAATTAAGAAGACAACGAAAACCTTCCTTCTCGACATCCATGGCCAAGAGGACTGGGTCTCAATAGACTGCGTGAAACCAGCGTTTCTCGAAGGAAGCGACACCGCCTCCGCCGGACCTGGCAGATCCAGAGTTCCACCTCAAATCAAGGCGCCCAACGAAAGAAAAATCATCAAACGACGACAAGAGGAAGAGATCCTTACGCCGACCACCGGCGCGCCCCTCCGTTCAAAAACAAGAGAAACCCTCCGACGCCCGTAAAGATACGAAGATTGATCATCAGCCCTCTACGGCGCCCGATGTCTTGGGGGGGGGGAGTACTTGTAAGGACACCGCTCCCTTCGTCATCCAGAAAACCAACAAACTGTTTATATATTTGAATTGTCCATTCACCACACCGTGGTTTCCCATGTATGTGTATTCCGCTCTATCAGAGCTACATTTTGATATATGTATCATTTCATGACATGTTTCTGTTAACTCATAATTCACATATTTGTAAGTAAGAAAACACATATATTTTGGCGGGCAATTCAATCTGATTTGGCGCCAGCGCCATCCTACCTTTCCATCCGCACCTTGTAATATACTCCCGTGCACATTTGAATAAAGTATCAGTTGATCTTGGTGACGCTTGTCTCACTGTCTTTACAATACGTTGGTATTCTTAAAAATACATTTTTGGGTGAGATAGCCATGACGTCCTGATGGAAGGTTCCCTCAGTAGCTTCCTGAGGGTATATATGACTACAGTAGATATTCCCAGAGAATTAAACTAAAGGTTTCACAGAATTCTAACTTCTGGCGCGAGTACCCATAAGGTTTCTCTTTAGGATATCGTATAATAACGGGACGTTTGCTTGACACGCCACATAGCTATCTGCACCCCACATAGCTTTTACGCTTCGAGGGGGAAGTGTGGCAAGTATCAGGAGGAGCCGTTAAGAAACTCTTTTCCTGCGTTACTGTTACAGTACCTAGCAGTGTAAACAAATGGCCGCCATAGTTGGTGGCCATCTTGGTTTACGTCACATCCGCACGCTTCATTTCCTGATTCTGTAGCGTTCCTGACAGAGTGTTTTTTCCCAGTGTTCGCTATTTTATCGCATCATGTCGCAATCTTCAGCCTCGCCTTCTTCTGGAAAGTTGAGTACCATATTCTTGTATTGTATAAATAAGCTCTAGCCGTAAAGTAACGACTTTTTATCTTTAAATCTTATGTTTTGTGGCTGAGCTGTGCCCCGACCGGAGGCGTCATGTTTCGACGGTGTTGCTCGGCTTGTATGCTTTATTTAGTTAGCCAGAGCAACCTGCCCGGTCTTATAACTAATAACTTCGTTAGTTATTTAGTCTTCATTTCTAGGAATTAGTTATATTATGCATTAGTATTCGTTAGGCACTATGTTAGCCTACCCCATGCTGGATTGCTAGCCTAGCCCCTAGGCTCGATAGCCTAGTGTTCATGTTTACTTCTTGCATGATATAATAAGTGTTCCTAGTGTTATTTTATAAAATGAAAATATAGGCATTTATACAAACAAGATTCCGTGATTGCTCAGATGTTATTTCGCCTTGTAGGGAGTATACAATGGGTTTCGGTGATATTGGTAGTCGTCTCCCTTGCCCCTAACCTAACGCTGGGGCTATTGTATACTCCCTTACCTTCCCAGTTACCTTTCCTAAGGTAATCTCCTCCCTCTGAGGTAGCCTAGGCTACATCCTATCCCTCCTTACCTCGATATGCTTTCGGGTAAGGTTAGGCTAGGATTTTCCTACCCCACTCCTTGCCATAGTACATGCGCTTTGAGTCCGGGACGGAACCTCAGAGTACCAGTCGTTCGCCCCCCAGCTCCCCATTAGGAGAATGTACTCTCCTTCTTTTCCCTGCTGGAGGGTGAAGGTGGTGGGGCTCTGCCTTTCCCCCTAGTCCACACTTGGTTGGTTTAAGTCCCGTCCTCCCTGTGGCCTAGCGACTTGTCCTCCCCCTGCCCTTCCTAGTCTAGGAGACTAGCTTACCTAGCCTATGTTAGGCAGTCCATGAGATTCTGCTTCTTTATAGTTTAGGACAGGACATTAGTGCTGTACCTACTCTGTGCTAACCTACCTTAGGCTGGAGAATGGACTCTTCCTACCTAGATAGGCTAGCCCTGAACAGAAACCCCACCCCTGGGAGTGCCGGTGGGAGCTACGCCTCCCCCCTACACTCCCCCTCAGGACCCTCTTCCCTCCACTTCTATCCCTTTAGTGTTGGCTTAGCCTTCACACCCCTGTCCGCCGTTCTACAACTCCACCGAGAGCCGGTGGGTTGCCGGTTCGTCTCGGTTCTTTCGTTGGTTGGTCCGTACTGCTGTGCTGCCCGCACACAGTGTAACTATGGGTTAGCATTCGTCGGTTGGTCTGCCAGTGGAGGACCTCCCTTCTTGAGTGTTTTTCGGCCCTCCCTTGGGCCGCCACTGGCAACATAGCCGACTGCCGGCTCTCTGCCACCGGATGAAAAGGAGTACCCCTCCCTTTCATTTGAAGATTCCTTCCGGAGGAAGATTGGATTGAGTACTGGGTATTACCCTTCCCTCTCTCTCCTCCTATCCTATCCCTCTCTCTATTAGTGCCGGTCCACTGCCGCCCCCACTCTGCTGGCGCCAGCCATCAGAGTCTTCGGTGCCCTACCTGTCTCATTGAATGATATCGGTTACCGTCGCCGGCCGGTGCCCGCCAGCTTGCCGGTGATCTGCCATCACGTAAGGTGTCACCCTCTCTCTCTGCCACATAGACTGATGGCTGGGAAAGGTCCATATTTGATGGGGACCTGCCAGCGCCAGTTGATCCTCCGGCATCCCGCCAAGCTGCTGGTGCCACCATTCATGCCGTTACATTGGACAGTCACTCCTCCCTCCTGCCGGCCCCGTGCCGGCAGCTAATATTGTGCAGCTATGGAAAATAGCCATTACACCTATGGAATAGTTATACCCTAGACTGAAAACTATTATGTATGGTTGTACAGTAAAAATTTTTCCAGCATATTCTGCGCTTCCATGTGCAGTCTCTTGCTGGGACCTAATCGGATAAGGGGGCCTAGCTTATCCCCCTTTTTCTAATACACTGAATGAATTCAGCTTCCCCCTCTTACTGTACTTAATTCCCTAGAGGAAGCCTAAGCTTGGCTCATCCATCACAGATGTTTTTTCCTCCCCCTAAGGTCCATGAAGGTCTTCTGGAATTAGTTACAGCATGTGGTCACGGCAATTGGCTGGGCGGGCTGCACAAATATGTCTTTCCTACCTCCTTTCCGGCTTACCTATCCTAAGCCTACACACACTGGAATCTTATATTATAAGTGTACTAACTTATTCTAATCTAAGATTAATGTAAGTCATGTTTGTATTGACTTCCTAATACTCATTTCCTCTTTCTTTTACAGGAGGAGTATGTGAAGTGTGAGAGCACCTTCTGCGGTGTTCGTCGCCCTAACCTTTACGGACACCTTGCGTACCGGACTCATGCCGGTTGTTCCGTCACAAAGGGGAATCTTCGCTACTGGGATCCGCAGGCCTGTAACGTCTGCAAGGGTGTGCTGGATGAGGTGTTCGATAACCCTCCATCAGCAGAGGCTAGGGATAACGCCCAAGAGAAACTGCGCAAGTGGGTGCGCGGGTATCAGAAAAACTCAACGGGCCCCTATCTCCCAAGTGAGAAGATAAGAGCCATGCTCTTCCCTAAGGCATCTGCTGATGCCGTTATCCCTAAGGATGAGATCCCCTGCGTCCAACTAACGGTCGAACCGGATGTTCGTCTCGACGAGGTGGAGAGGATGTCGGATGTGTCCGAAAACACCGAAAGGACCTTCATGACGGAGGGTCAAGAAGAGGAAGAGGATCAGGTGGAGGCCCCTGATTCTGAGGATGAGGTCGCCTGTGCGCCCTCCGTGACTTCCGTCGTGGTCTCTGAACCCGTCCCCTCTACATCTGCCACCACGATACCTGTGGTACCGGGCACCCAGGATACTATCCAAGACTGTTTTGTGTTCCCAAGAAAGACTCAGACAAACTCAGAGTCATTCTGGATTTGTCCCCTCTCAACAAGTTCATTCCAAACAACAAATTCAAGATACTGACTCTAAAACAGATAAGAGCCCTACTGCCTCACAAGGCTTACACGGTCACAATAGACCTGGCGGACGCATACGGGCACATTCCAATGAATCATCACCAGGCTTCCTCCTACCTAGAATTCAAGCTTCAAAGAAGACAATACACCTTCAGGGCTATGCCCTTCGGACTCAACATGGCCCCAAGAATCTTCACGAAGCTCGCAGACACAATCGTCCAACAGCTACGCCTTCAAGGCATCCAGGTGATGGCCTACCTAGACGATTGGCTGGTCTGGGCGACATGGTCAGAAGAATCCTCGGGTGCTTGCAGAGAGGTGACCCAGTTCCTGGAACATCTGAGTTTCAAAATCAACACCAAAAAGTCTCGACTATCTCCAGCTCAGAAGTTTCAATGGTTGGGAATCCATTGGAACCTTCAGTCACATCGTCTTTCCATCCCTCTGAAGAAAAGGAAGGAAATAACCGGATCTGTCAAGAGACTTCTAAAATCCAAATGGATTTCAAGACGACAACAGGAACGAATGTTCGGCTCCCTACAGTTCGCCTCAGTGACAGACCCAGTGATACGAGCACATCTAAAAGATGCATCGGGAGTCTGAAGATGAAACGCATCCATCGCTCGAAGAGATCTCAAGAGACCTTTGCCAACCAGGCTTTGCTCACTCCTCAAGCCGTGGTCGGAGGCAAAGAACCTGAAAAGATCAGTTCCTCTTCAACCACCATCTTCGTCGGTCATCATCCACACGGATGCCTCGCTAGAAGGATGGGGAGGCCACTCCCACCAGCGACAAGTTCAAGGAACATGGTCTCCCCTATTCAAGACATTTCACATCAACATCTTGGAGGCCATGGCGGTTCTTCTCACTCTGAAGAAACTGTCTCTTCGTCCTTCGATCCACATCCGTCTTACTCTGGACAGCGCCGTTGTGGTCAGATGTCTCAACCGTCAGGGCTCACTATCGCCCACACTCAACCAGGTGATGTTACCCATCTTCCGACTAGCGGACCGGAAGAAATGGCACCTTTCAGCAGTTCACCTACAAGAATTCAGCACCCTCCATTAGAAACGTTAAGGTTATGACATCAAATAAATTTGATGTTTTGTCTGTTGATGTTTCTAATGAACCAGTAGATGGACTGAATAAATCAGAAATTCAAGTTGAGGTCCACCATCCACCTCAACAAATAGATAAAAAGAATACAAAGAAAAACACAAATGTAAAACCCAACATAACAAGACCACCTCTGAAGAAACCTACTGGTAATAATGTTGAATTAAAAACTGCTAATGGGAAGACCTCATCGAAGATGTCTTCCAGAAACAATCCATAGTTTTCTCCTCCATTTTGCAATGGAACTGTCAGGGTTTGAGGGCGAAATATGAAGAACTTAAGCTCCTAATTCATGAGCATTCCCCCATAATTGTATGTCTACAGGAAAGTATGCTTGATTCTAACACTCCTAGTCCTCGAGAGTATGTTAGCTATAGAACACCATATAATCAACAAGCAGGGAGCCATGGCGGAAGTCTCATGTACATTCGTCGAGATGTTCCCCAAATACCCATGTATATATGTACAACCCTGCAGGCAGTTGTTGTACAAATTGATCTAGGGAGAAAATATACAATATGCTCTCTGTACTTACCTCCAAATGATAATATTTTATATGATGATTTAGCAGAGGTCATTCAACAACTTCAACCTTTTCTCTTACTGGGAGATATGAATGGTAGACATCCTTTATGGGGTGATGTTTTGGCCAACACAAGGGGCAATATTATCTCATCAATTGTGGAGAATGAGGATGTGGGACTCCTTAATACAGGAGAGCCCACACACTTTCATGTTCAGACAGGTACTTTGTCATGCATTGACCTTTCAATTGCAAGCTCTAACTGCCTTCTTGATTTTGATTGGAGGACATTAGATGATTGGCATACTAGTGATCATACACCAATCATTATAAACACCAACAAGGGTCCGCCTTTGCAAAGATCACCACGTTGGAATCTAGACAAGGCAGACTGGGTTCAATTTTCCGAGCTAAGTGAAATCGAAAGGAGAGCAGAACAGTTTGAAAGTGTTGATGATGCCATAGACCTACTGAATGGAACTCTTCTTACAGCAGGAGTCAATTCAATTCCCAAAACAACAGGGTTATTCAAACGACGACCAGTTCCGTGGTGGTCTTCAGAACTAACTGCACTCCACAGAGCCACAAGATGATCTACACGATTGCGTAGACGCAGAACTGATGAGAATTTAACTATGTACAAGAAATGTAGAGCACAGTTCCGTCGTGCCATGAAAAAAGCAAGGCGCCAGTCATGGATGTCTTTTGTTTCCTCCATTAACAGTAGAACACCACCATCTTCTGTGTGGAGGAAAGTAAAAAAGATAGCTGGCAAATTCACCCCCAACCCACCACCAGTGGGTTGGGGGTGGCCAGTATGTAACTGAAGCAAATGAAGTTAGCAATGCCCTGGCTAATCATTTTTCAAATGTATCCAGCAAGTGTGAATGTTGTTGTTGTTGGGGTATTAAAGCCAACACTTGTTGTTGGCACGGGCCTTTCCCTTGGTTGGCCCGTAGGGCAAGTGTGAAGAAGCCCCTGGTCACCAGTATAGGAGCACTGAAGAAAAGAAAATTTTAAATTTTGCAACAAGAAGGGAAGAGTCGTATAATTCTCCTTTCACTGAAAGAGAATTTGATTCCGCACTTGCTCATTGCAACGATACAGCTCTTGGACCCGATGGAATTCCATATGCAATGATTAAACATGTATATTTTATTACAAAGCTATTTATTTTAAGCATTATTAATAGAATATGGCATGATCATAGTTACCCAAGTGTATGGGAACTAGCCATTATTTTAGCCTTTTTAAAACCCGGTAAAGACAAGTTTTTAGCAGCAAACTATCGTCCTATTGCATTGACATCTTGTTTATGTAAAATCATGGAGAAGATGGTCAATGCAAGGCTGATGTGGTACCTTGAAAAGAAAGGTATTTTTTCACCGATTCAATGTGGATTCCGAAAAATGCACTCAACGAATGATGTGTTGATACGACTTGAGTCTTCTATTTGTGAAGCCTTTGCTTCCAAACAGCACCATGTTACAGTATTTTTTGACCTTGAAAAGGCATATGATACCACATGGAGATATGGTATTCTTAAAACCATTCATGGATTGGGATTGAGAGGAGAGCTGCCACTATTTATTCAGGCATTTCTTTCACGTAGAGTTTTTCAAGTGAGAGTGGGGGAAACTCTATCAGAGAGTAAGTGCCAGGAAGAAGGAGTTCCTCAGGGTAGTGTGCTGAGTGTAACCCTTTTTGCACTAGCAATTAATGGGATATCCTCAGCCACTCCCCAGGATGTTCTCTCAACATTATTTGTGGATGATCTCTCAATATCATTTGCTGGCACTAGAATGGCAATGGTTGAGAGAAAAATCCAACTCTCTATTGATAAAATTATCCAGTGGGCTGACATGAATGGATTTAAGTTCTCGACAAGTAAAACTACCATTGTCCATTTTTGTCGTATCCGGGGAGTACATCCAGACCCGGATATATACATTAAAGGTCAACGGATACCATGTGTATCGGAAACCAAATTTTTAGGTTTGATATTTGACTGTAGGCTTACATGGGTTTCTCACCTAAAAGCGCTAAAAGCTAAATGTGTTGAAGCTCTGAATATCTTAAAAGTATTGTCCCATACATCATGGGGGCAGACCGCAATACTATTTTAAAATTATACAAGGCCTTGATTTTTTCCAAAATTAGTTATGGTTGTGAGGTATATTCTTCAGCCACCCCAAGCCGGTTAAAAATATTAGACTCGATAGCCTACATCATGCAGGTATTAGATTGTCTACTGGAGCTTTTAAAACCTCGCCTATCCCAAGTCTCCTTGTTGATGCTGGAGAGTTACCTGTAAACCTTTACCTAATGTCTTCCATTCTTCGGTATTGGTTTAGATTGCAAAGACTGCAAGGCTTGTAAGACATGCATCATACTTTGAGTTGCACCCAAAATATCCTCAACCTTATGGCTTTCGGGTGAAACGATTATTAGATAGTCTGGATATAATTAGAAATAAGGTACTTCCATTCAAGGTACCATCAACGCCTCCATGGAAGTTACCTGAGATATCTTTTTGTAAATATTTTATTGGAGATAAGTAGAATATGTCAGACATAGAAGCCAGGTCTCTTTTTAATGAACATGTTAAAGAACATAGAGGATCAACTTTTATCTATACTGATGGCTCCAAATCTGATGCTGGCGTTGGATTTGGAGTACTGTACATAGTAATGGTTTTAATTGTAGAGGTGCACTTCCTCTGACCGCTTCCATATTTACTGCCGAACTGTATGGCATATTAACTGCTATTGAGAAAATAGCGTTGGAGAAGGAGGGTAATTTTACAATTTTTAGTGATGCAAGGAGTGTCCTTCAAGCTATGGAAGTTTTTAATTTTAATAACCCTCTAGTTTTAAAGATTTTAGAATGGCTCTTCCTTATTGGATGGAGAGGTATAACAGTTCAATTTTGTTGGGTTCCAGCACATGTAGGTGTGTCCGGGAATGAGAAGGCAGATTTTCTGGCTAAGGAGGCTGCATCCGAGTTGCTGCCAAGAAGGTATCCCATTCCCTGTAATGATTTCTTACCTGACATCAAGAAATTGGTTTGCAATAAATGGCAACAGCAATGGGATAGTCAAGATGGCAATAAAATGAGGGAAGTAACAAATGACATACCTCCTTGGAGGTATAATATGATGCCCCGAAAATGGGAGACGTCTCTTTGTCGTCTCCGTATTGGTCACACTCGGTTGACACATGAGTTTCTGCTGAAGGGCCAACAGCAACCGTATTGTGACGACTGTTTAGTACCTCTAACATTAAGGCATTTGTTGACCGAATGCCCCAATTATAACAACTTAAGGAATAGATATTTGTTTGAGGTTCAAGGTGAGGGTGACAAGTTCATCCTTGCCAAGATTCTTGGAAATGATGTGTCCTACCATGCAAGTGGCATTTTTAGATTTCTTTCAGAAGCAGGTCTTCTGAAAAATATTTAACTTTTATGACATTCAATTTTTATGATTTTAATTGAATACTCTTTAATTTTTTATTTGATTTCATTTTTTATTTTTGTACAGTATACATAAATTAAATGTTACCGGCGTCAATGACCTTAGATGTCAGGATGCCTGAAAACTTTAAATCATTCATTCATTCATTCACTCAAATGCAAAAGAACTGTACTCTGTCCAGAGGCTTGAAAACTCTACACATGAAATAGAAGTAATTTGATGGCCTACTCTAGCTTTGTCAGGTCTAAGGTCATCTACACTCTTAGGCTCTGTTTCGGCTCCGTCCCAGGGACCCCAGTGAGATGCTGGACCGGAATCTTACATTAAGTAATAATTGAGACAATGGCAATGGACGGGAGTAGTATAGTTTAAAGTAACGGAGATGTCACGGTCTCTAAGGTCATCAGACCAAAGGAATATTGTTTAAAGTAGAAGGCACTACCGAAATGGGGAAAATCCACGATGCTCTAATTCTCTGGTACACTTCCATCAGGACGTCAGGGCTTGAACCCAAAAAACGGATTTTGAGCGAAGCGAAAAATCTATTTTTGGGTAAGGTAGCCATGACGTCCTGATGGACCCGCCCTCGTTCTCCACTCTGGCCTGTCAGTCCCCTCCCTTTCTTATTGTATCATGGAGGCTCACAGATACGCTGGATGGAATCAAGGAGTGGAGCGCGCGGATGTGACGTAAACCAAGATGGCGGACAGCTATGGCGGCCGTTTGTTTACATCTCTAGGTACCGTAACAGTAACACAGGAGGAGAGTTGTGTAACGGCTCTTCCTAATACTTGCCACACTTCCCCCTTGAAGCGTAAATGCTATGTGGGGTGCAGATAGCTATGTGGCGTGTCAACCATACGTCCCCTGTTATTTTACGATATCCCAAAGGGAAACCTTACGGGTAATTGTGCCAGAAGTTAGAATTCTGTGAAACCTTTAGTTAATTCTCTGGGAATATCTACTGTAGTCATATATACCGTCAGGAAGCTACTGAAGGAACCTTCCATCAGGACGTCATGGCTATCTCACCCAAAATTAGATTTTTCGCTTCACTGAAAATCCGTTCTTAGGAATGCAAGGAGTATTTATTTTCATAGATGATATTTTAGTCTGTGGAAAAGATAAAAGAAAACATAGATAGGGGTTACGGACAGTTGTGAAGAAGTTGAAGGAACATGTAATAGAGTGAATCAGAGTAAATGTATTTTAGAAGTTGATTCAGTGGAATACTTAGGTTTTTTAATTAATGGGAAAGGTATTGTTACGTATTTACTGTAATACAATATGCGCTGTGTGTATTGAAAGTAATGTTGCACAGTCTTGCATTTATAGAACATGTTTAAACATCAATTACAAGTGTAGTAGCGTTTGTATCAAATATGGTGTTTGTATCAATGTATCTGAACAGCTACTGCCCTCAAACAAACCTGGAATAATAATCTATCATTAGTTGAGAACGAATCTATTTATCCCATTTTCATGTCGCTGACTCGTCTTTTTGTGGGATCAATTATAGGCTTTTTTTTATTAAAATACTTTTAATTTGGTTCAGGCTTACATCTCTGATCGACTCTCAAGTGAAATATGGAAACAAAGCTCTACACAAACATTACAAAAATGACAAGAGTATCACTCTCAAAAAGACTGGATCATACTGCAATACAAAAGTAAGAAGAACACATCCTAACTTTGAGACAATTAATAAATGATGAAATAATTCATAACATACGCTACTTCAATCATATACTATGCTGAAACATGTTTTATCAATAAAATACTGTGCAACATTACTCTTAATACTCGTAGGGCATATATTATTACAGTACAAAATACATAACAGTATGTTATGAAGGATTTAATCATTTATTGATTGCCTCAAACTTAGGATGTGATTCTTCTTATTTTTGTTTTACAGTAAGATCCAGTCTTTTGGGAGTGAGGCTCATTTGTTATTTATATATTTTTATACAAGAGTTAGGTTTACAATGTTTTCAATCAAGAGTCACATGTTGTGAAGAATTTTTATTCACTCTTCTTCCTTTCGTATTTTGCTCTCTCCTAATACTGTCATTAATCCTTAAACTTTTGGTCCCATGCTCACTAAGTTTTCTTTACCGAAACATCAGAACTATTTAAAACTAACTAAACTTGGTTGGTAGGTTGGTAAAGATTGCCATGCCGGTGACATGACACGGGCTCATGCCGTTGGGCAGCCCGTAAGAGCATATTACTTTGAAAAGGGTGGTCTCCCAGAGGAGGGCCGTACTGCAACTTTAAAAAGGCAAAGGGTGATCTTTACAGAGTTACTGGAACATACAAAAGTGGAGGATATTTTACGTTACAAAGGATTTTTGCATCTGACATGGAAGTGAGGGGAGAGACTCCTCTTTAGGTCCACAAAATGAAAGGTTAACAGAGTCTGTCAGTCAGAGAAAAAGTGGTTATAGCAGCAAGTCCCAGTAAGTAGAAGAGACTGGGAGAGGAGAGAATTTTTTTTCTTCAGTCAGAGAGAAAAGGAGTAGGTTTAAGCAAATAAACTTATCCCTGCTCGGTGGCTGGAAGCTGGACCTGCTGTAGTAACTTCATGAAGTTGGGGGTCCTGGTTAGGGACAGGACTCTGGTGAGGATCTTGAAGGTGACAGGGCAAGTTGAGTCATAGTTTGAGTTGGGTTGGAGGATGTGGGTTGTGGAAGAGTTGCTGCTTGCGGCTGGTTGACTGGTACTGGTGCAAGGGCAGTGGGTGGCTGGCATAGTCTCCTCTGGCGAGGTCGCTGGTCCTTGGGTGGCGGGGTTGCAGGTGATTTTAGTTGTTTAGGGGAGGAACTGCTTTTCAGGGCAGCTATCCTCCTGAGTCTCTCTGGGCAGTGCCTGTTCCAAGCATGGTGAGGCCTGGAGCAGTTGGGTCACTTTGGTTTGGTGTCTTTTCCGTCCTTGTGGGCCTGGATGCACACCTCTGGCAGTGACGTTGGCTGCAGACTCCGCAGATGATAGGGCCTCTGTACTCTTCCTTGTGGTGGCCGTATCTCTGGCAGCGGTAGCATCTGAGGGGTTCAGGTGTGTAGTCTTAAATGGGGAATGTCCCCCAGACTCCTAGATCCAGTGAGGAAGGCACTGGACCATTGAATGTTGCTGCATAAGGTAGCAATAGGGAGGGGCATGGTGATGGGATATCTTGTGATGACTTCTTTCATCTGGTGCAAGGCAGGGTCAAGCAGTGTCAAAGTTGGTTCCTCCTGGAGGGCTCTGGTTGTTTCCCGGTCCTTGCGGATGGTAATAAGATCATCCTTCCGGTTGGGACGAGCTGAAAGTTGCGTGCCCATCTTTGCAGCCATGGCAGCAACTGTGGCGTAGGATATGGAGCTGTCGGTCTGGGTTAGCCTGAAGTTTGGCATTGGTTTCCTGGGTTGAGGCTGTGGAGCTGGGAGGCTGGCAGCAATGGCAGAGGCTTTTTGAAGGGGATCCAAAAGGCAGAGAATACAGTTACAGTGCATGGAATGTTCCCCCTGAGTCTCAGCAGGTTCAGTCAATATGGCATTGGAGGACTCAGGCGCCGAGGTTCGAGAGGTGACTGCAGCTGCAACTGTCTGCTGTGGAGTTGAAGGGACTGACAAGGACGAGACTGCGCTCTCAGTCCTTGGAGTCACAAAAGGGGATGGTGGGGGTAGTACTGGAGCTGGAGAAGGGCGTTCAGGGCTCTTCCTTCTTTTGGGAGGAGAGTAGTCACCTCCCTGTTAGTTTTCAAGGTCCTGTAGTGCTTTAGGACCTTGATAGAGGTGATTTTGCACCCCTTGCAGCTGCATGTGACATGATGAATAGGCAGTGTTTTATCGTCAACATCGGTGGTTCTAAGGCCTACTGCAGTGAATATGTGCTTTCTCTGTTCCTGGTATGCATCACAGCTGTCGCAGTCACATGAAGGATCATCGTAATGATCCCTGCAGTGGCGGTCGATTTTGGGATAAAGGGACCATGCCGAATTTCCAAGATGGAAGACGGATATGGGTGGCGGAACTCTACGGAGACCGTACTGAAATTTTCAGTCAGAGCAGATAAGCAAGAGAGAGAGGAGTTGTTGTCGGCGCGAGTGTTCAGCTGAGACTGAAAAAAGTAAACTTGTTGACAACAGTGTACGCCATGTTCGTGACGTCACAGTGTAGACACGCAAAACAGAAGCTTATGCCGACGTACGGTAGTTCTTTCCTCAAACTACGTGTTGAGATAAAATATTAAACTGATTTTGAATGTAATTTTAATACTGCTGACTTGAATGCAGCTTTTATCTCTTAGTACTAATTCAAGTCTGTTAATTTTAAGATGTATGCCCATTGCACCAGCCCATTGCTAATTGCTAAATTATGTTATTAATTTTTAGCAAGCCAGAATAGGTAGGATTTTTGTATATGTAAACTCCCTTAGAACAGCAAGATTTCTCCAAGTATTTTGTGCAAAATCCTGCCTCCTATGCACTCCCTACAACGATATATTGCATTGTCCTAAAGTCCCGATATTGCCCCTCCACTGGGTTACTCACGCACCACGACGCTCACCTGTTCAGTGAATCTGTGCACCTCTGGCTCACCTCCCTCCTTCCCAACACTCGACTCACACCTGGACCCGCCGGCTGGAGATAGGGAAGGAGACCAGCCTGGAAGACCCTGTCTACCACAAGGGCTGTCTTCCAAGGAGTATGTACAAACACGTGGTCACTTAGTTTTTCCCTCATTTTTAGCTTAGATTAATTTTCACTTAATTTAGGTTTAACTGGCTGTTACATAATTCGGGTTGTGTGCATTGGGATTGTGTACACAGTTTTTTTTCATATCATTTTTGCTTTTGAGACTAGCACAGTCTCAGGGTCACAGGGCTGCATGTCCGACCCCATTTCAATCATTAACCATTGCAGAAGACCACTAGTCTCTAAGCAACCATATTCATTATTATTTTGCATTTCTTTTTATTACATTACATTTTATTTTGTTCCTTTTACTTGATGTTCAGATGTCTGTTTCTTTAACTGTAAATTCGTGTAATAAAGCAAGATTAGGTTAATTACCTCTTCATATTTCTACTACATTTATTTGATATTGTCTGTTATGATTATTCAATCACGGGACAATATACCCGATATTTTGAGACGAGTAAGCCTAAATATAAGTGTGTTAGCGAGTGACTTGGTGTTTAATCTATGCTTCAAAGGTAAAGATCCACATCTTTAACTTTTACTTTAAACTACACTACTCCCGTCCATTGCCATTGTCTCAATAATTACTTAATGTAAGATTCCGGTCCAGCATCTCACTGGGGTCCCTGGGATGGAGCCGAAACAGAGCCTAAGAGCGTTGATGACCTTAGACCTGACAAAGCTAGAGTAGGCCATCGAATTCTATTTCATGTGTAGAGTTTTCAGGCCTCTGGACAGAGTACAGTTAACCCTCATTTTATGATTGTACTTAACTTCAGTGGGATGTGAGATGACTTAATTACAACAGTAATATATTCAATTGTCTATCAACTAAGTACTATTTTGCCTGTTTTGCCACTAATGTAATGACAGAAATACTTCATTTAACTGAATGGGAATTCCCTTGGCGATTATTGGACTTATAAACGAATTGGTTTTCATCTCATCAAAATGTTATGTTAGCCACACGTGGTTGAGATGGTGTAGGATTGAGTGTGCATACGCAGAGGTGTAGAGAGGCGTAACAAAGGAGTAGTTGTGTCTGCGGCCGAGAGTTTGTAATTGAGTACACAAGCTAAACAAAGGCGTAATTGTGTGAGCCTTGGCCGTAGCTGTGCGAGCAAAGCTCAGAGCGCACTGTTCAAGTTGACTGATAGTGTAGAGGGGAAACGGTGTTGCTCCCCTTATTATTATGTGAAATTCTCACTTTCACCCTTGTAAAAGGTATGCACTTGTTTTAGTTATAATTTATGTGTTTTAATAACACTTGATATTGTCTATTGTGGTTATCTTTTTTAAATGTAATAACAGAATTATCGAAAAAGGTTACGATAATTTTTCCAGTATAGAAACTGCTTCATGCTGTGCTTGCATGTGGTTGGAATTGTGCCTCAACCGTAAGTTAAGATGTGCAATATTATTCCAGGATTTGTGAAAGTGTTTATTCTTGAGTTGCCAGGCTAACTGTGCAGCATAACCAGTAGGTTAGGTAAGAGTACAGTATACCCTAGGCTACAAAATGCTTGTTGTTTGACATAGGATCATTGTCCAAAATGAAGACTTTGTATTACAGGGTACCAGTTTGGCGTACCTGTCATGTACTAGCACTTGTAGAAGTAAGAATAAAAAGACCCCGGGAACCAGCCTTTCTCTCAACCTCCACTACACATAAAGATCTGTCCTTCTCCACAGCAAGAGTCAAGTTTAACCTTAAGTCTAGGCTTAGAGTATCAGCCTATTCCTATGATGTACACGGTATTAGCCTATGCCAAGGTTTGGTTTGTTATAGATAGGCTAGGCAGGAATAAGTTGATTGTTCTAAATTGAATGATAGCCTCTGAATGTAAGTCAGGAGAATTGACGATGGTAAGAGATTACTGAAAATAAATTTTGAGCAAAGCGAAAAATCTATTTTTGGGGGATATGGCCATGTCGTCGTGATGTAAGGTTCCTTTAGGCAGCTTTCTAATGGATATTGGGCTACAGTGATACTCCCAAAGAATTGACCACAGGTCTCCAGAATTCTAACTCCTGGCGTGAGTATCCTTAAAATAATTCATAAGGATATTGCATAATATCAGGGGACATATTTCTTGATAGGACACATGGCATTCTTCACCCCGAATAGAGTTTTCACTTTGAGGGGGAAGAGTGGCGAATTTGAAGGGGAGCCGTTATCAAGGTTACCCGGTGGATCCCCTCCCGGTACCACCCGGTGAACTATTTCTTGTTGCAATTAAGCATGGATAGCCGCAGATGGAGTAGTTTCAGGTGGGGACTTTGTTACAGAGTTGTATACTCCATCAGGACGACATGGCCATATCACCCGAAAAATAGGTTTTTCGCTTTGCTCAACATCCGTATTTTGGGCTCAGCCATGTCGTCCTGATGGAAGTTTACCAGAGAATTACTTGAAAATACCATATCTGTGGGGTTGTATAAGTAACTTTACCTTGACTCAGATTCTTACATGGTCTCCCAGACCAAATGAATATATGACATTACCGTTACTTGTCATATCCACTAAGTTTGGAACTAACTTAGGGCTTCCTGCCCACTGCAGGGAATATGTCAATACTGACTATAGAAGCGTCAAGGTTGTATTCGTGGGAACAAGTTGGAATTTTAGCAATTACCAGTTTGTTCACACATAGAAATATATTCAAGTATTTTTATTTTAGGAAAATAAAAGACGTTGGAAAATTTATTTGATTACTTGTAGGGCGAATAAGACGCAGATACATTTCATGTATTTATTTGTATAGACAAAAATAAATACAACAACGAATGTATTATAAATAGAATGTTTTACATAAACAACATTTTCAAGGTATATATATATATATATATATATATATATATATATATATATATATATATATATATATATATATATAATCTGTAAGGGAAGAAATATATATTAGTACATCACAGGTGCCACTCAATAATGTAAAATTATTCGATTGATTTCACTTAGATGTTGGATATGTTTTAACACTGTGTACGAATGGTCACACGACACTGGTGTTATTGGTTAGATTCTACACCTATATAGAACAGTCCAAGGATCACCATAGTGATTCTCAATAAAAGGTATTACACTCAAAGGTGCTAATACCTGTTCATCCTTTACACTGCCAAGTCCCAAACAGTTCACTGTTCATCGCAGCACTAGACAATAGATGTTGTAACACTACCTGCCGCCACCACAAAGAGCTTTATTTCATACACTTGCTTCATGTAATTTTTATAAAAGACTCTAGAGGATTTCCAACCGGTATATGAGCGGAATCTATCAAAGTCCATATGCTGAAAGAAGTTCAGCGAGGCAGCAATTTTTCTTGGATCGTGACATGCGGGTGTATTATCAGGATCTGCTCTGCAAGTGAAGCAGGTGAGTTTTTCCATCAGTTGTTTTAGGGATAAGTTTGATCCTGAGATTTCGCCTATGAAGAGCTGTCTGAAGCTCTCCAAAGATAGACCTTAAGACACTCTACTGGACATAGGTAGGATCCTGAAAAAGATTCAGTTCTCCCTCTTCTGTGAACTGAATATGGCCCTCGTCCCTAGATAGGGAACAAGAATATTACTTTTTGTGTTAGATCCTTTAGGGAACAATCTTCGTTGTTCAATTCGAAGCGTAGTGCAAGACTTTGTCCAAGGACCATGATATGGGCTTTGGTGGGGTTGCTGGTTTAAGTCTAGTGCATGCTTTCGGAATATTATTGAAGATTTTGTTCGACAGGTCCACCTGTAAGGCGTATAGAAGAGGTATAGCTGACTTACACATAGTTATCGTGGTGGAAGCCAGGCCTTGCTCATGAAGGTGGATGAAGAAGGACAGGCAGAAGTCTATCGAGTTTTCTGCCGGCTTGTTTGCTTTGACTAAGGGGACCCACTTCTTCCAAGACGATTCATATTGTCTTCTGGTTGAATTTGACTTGTATTCTTCTATAAAGTCGATGTTGTCTTTTGAGATCCCAAACCTTTTCTTGGCTGTTAAGGCAAGAAAATCATGAGATGTAGGTTTTGGGTTCTCACTGATGAAGTGTAAACAGTCGACTTCTGAACCAGTTGGGATAGAACTGGGTTTGGTAAAGGAAAAAGCATCAGCCTCAGTTCTATCACTAGAAGGAACCAATTGCTTTCGTGCCATTTGGGGGCCACTACTGCTGCTCTCCCCTTGAAGGATCTCAGCTTGTTGAAGACCTTCAGCAGAAGATTTGTTGGAGGGAACAGAGGGATATGATTACATCTGTTCCAATCGAGGGATATGGCGTCCATCGCTTCTGCCCGAGGGTCCTCGTATGGGCCTACATATCGAGGTAGTCTCTTGTTGTCGTTCGTTGCGAAGAGGTCGATCTGCAGTTCTGGGACTTTTTCCAAGATGAAGGAGAATGCGTCTACATCTATGGACCATTCTGACTGTATCGGCTTTCGTCTGGATAGAGCGTCCGCCGTCACATTGCGGAACCCTTGTAGGTGAACTGCTGATTAAGTTCCATCTTTTCTTTCTTGCCAAGCGAAAGATGGCCAACATCACATGATTGATGTAGGGCGATCTCAAGCCTGGTCGGTTCAGACATTTCGCTATCACTTCGCTGTCCAAGACCAACTTGACGTGGGCTGATCTGTGAGGGGATAGTTTCTTCAACTTCAGGAAGACTGCCATGGCCTCCAGAATGTTGATGTGAAAGGTCTTGAACTGGTGTGACCAGTTCCCTTGAACTTTCCTTCGATGGGAATGACCTCCCCATCCTTCCGGTGAGGCATCCGTGTGGATGACTACTGACGGTTGAGGTGGTTGTAAGGGAATAATCCTTGCTAGACTCTTGACCTTCGACCACGGCCTCAGAAGTGATCACAGTAAGGTCGGTGTCGGTCTCTGTTGATCTCTTTGAGAGTTTGATGCGTATCTTCTCCAGACTCCTGACACATCCTTTAGTTGTCTGTTACTGCTGCGAACTGGAGAGAGCCCAGTACTCTTTCCTGTTGGCATCTTCAAATCTGACAGAACCCACAATCTCTCTCCTCTTCTTTGGTGGAATGGAGAGGCGGTGTGACTGCAAGTTCCAATGGATTCCCAACCATTGAAATTCTTGAGCTGGAGAGAGGCGAGACTTCTTGTAGTTGATCTTGAAGCCCAGATGGTCCAGGAACTGGATCACCTTCGTGGCTGCCTGCAGACAAGCAGTCTTGGATGCTGTCCACACCATCCAGTCGTCCAGGTATGCTGCTACCTAAATGCCTTCTAAGCGTAGCTGTTGTACGACTTTGTCCGCAAGTTTCGTGAATATCCTTGTGGCTATGTTTAGTCCAAAGGGCATGGCTTTGAAGACATACTTTGTCTTTGGTAACTTGAATCCTAGATAGGAGGGGAGGGGGCAGCTGACTGGAAGGTGCCAGTAAGCATCTACTAGGTCTATTGAGACTGTGTACGCCCCTTTTGGTAACAGGGTCCTTATGTGTTGTAAGGTTAACATCCGGAACTTGTTGTTCTCGATGAACTTATTGAGTGGAGACAAGTCTAGAATGACTCTGACTTTGTCCGAGTCCTTCCTGGGAACACAAAACAGCCTTCCCTGCAATTTGATGGATTTTGCTTTCCTTATGACCTTTTTGTTCAAGAGTTCTAAGGTATATTCTTCCAATAAAGGGGTAGAATGTTGGAAGAATTGAGGAAAGGAAGGTGGAGTTCTGTTCCATTTCCACCCTAGTCTATTCTTGATTAGGCTGTGGGCCCAGGGATCGAAGGTCCAACGATCCTGAAAGTGGAAGAGTCTTCCTCCTACTTGGAGCATCTCATTGGATGATCCGGGGGGTTTGTTACCATGACCACAGCCTCCTCCACCCCTTGACGGGTTTCTTGAGGAGCCTCGTCTAGATCCCCTACTTTTTGGAGGAAAGTTAGTGGGTTGCCTCTCAAAACCTGGGTTAAAGGCTGGTGACTGGGTTACTAACTGCTGAGGCACCATCTTGAAAGTGGTTTGTGGCTGGGCAACCATTTGGGGCACTGTGGTCATGGTAACAGTGGGATGTTGCGCAGGTCTATGAGGCACTCGTGGCTTCTTCGTCTTCCTGTTCTTGGGTTGGGGACCAACGTCAGAGCAAGATTTCCTTTAGAAAGACATGCCCCACTTTTGCAGAAGGTTCCTATTCTCCATGGTGGTTCTAGCAACAACCTCTTGGACTGCTTCCTTTGGGAAGAGGTCCTTGCCTCAGATACATGAAGTGATCAACTTCCTAGGCTCATGCTTGACCATTGCATTGGCAAACACGTACTCTCTACAGGCCCTCCTGGCCTTCACGAAAGCGTACATGTCCTTATCTAGTGTAGCCATGTGCATCTTGGCGAGGACTGTGTACATGTCTGGGGTGCTTGAGATGCCTGCACACGTCTCCATGCAGTTCTGGAGAGACAGTCAGGCTGCTAGTCTCTCTTTTGTCTCCTGTTCTCTTTGCAGAAGAAAGTCCGACAGCTTTAGAAGGTTCTCGAACTGCTGTCCTGCGATATCTGCATCTAGTTTTGCGATCGAAAAGGTTAGATGGCCCTCGTTCCAGTCCTTCTGGCCCGTAGGCAGGGTTAGAGACCATGGTCTACACTCCTGTAGCGTAGGGCATGGTTTGCCCGCATCAACTGCCTTTAGTACACAGTGGAAAGCTCTGGAGGAAGGAGCAAGGAAGGTAGGGTGCCTCTTACTCAAAGCAGAAACATTGGAGTTCGCATATCCTGCTTTCTTCCGGCTACTCGTCAAGAGAGCCTGTGCTTTGTCATGGTTAAAGACCATGACCTCCTTAGGTTCCGTCTCTTCTTTAGACGCAGGTTCGTTCTTCGACTTGATGAAGCACTCCGGGTACGCTGCAAGGTTCGGCCAGAATTGGAGATTGTCGAGGGGTATGGCCCCCATCTTCTCCGAAATGTAGAGTTTCCCATTCATCATGGGCATTAACTCTGCATACCTCTAGAGGTTGGTTTCAGAGCATAGAGGCAAGTCAGAGACTCTGGGCCGCTTGTAGGAGCCGCGAGAAGCGACTGCGTGGTGTGCTTCCCTGACTTCCTTTCTCATCTCTAGCAGTTCCTTGCACATAGTTTCCATCATCTGCTGGATCTGCGCCATGAACGCTTTGCCCTTGGAGAACAGCGGGTCTGTTTGAGGGGTTGGGGCCGAAGAGGTTGATGGGACAGGTTGATATGCCGTCACAGACAGTAGACGGTCTTCTGTCTCTGTCGATCCGGATTCTTCTTCCTCCTCGGGTGGCTGGGCCACCTCTTCTTGAGGGCCTTCTTGAAGGAGATCCTTTTCGGTGTCCGAGGACACCTCTGACATCCTTCCCTGATGGATTTCCCTGATGGATGTCCATGCCTTCCAAAGCCTTATCGATGTCGGCCTCTATCGCCAGTTGTATGCAGGGAAGCTCGATCCGTACCTGAGTCATAACCGCATCGGATGTTGCCTTAGGGAACAGAAGGCTTCTAATTGTCTCGCTTGGGAGGTAAGGTCCTGGAGAGTTCTTCTGGAACGCTCTTACCCACTTTCGAAGGATTTCCCTCGCAGTATCCCTCGACTCCGCCGTCTTGGGATCACTGAAACCCTCGGTCATCAAGGCCGAGCAGACGTTGCAACCCTTCGGGTCCCAGTACCTCAGGGTTTCAGTTGCGAGGGAGCAGGGGGCATGAGACCTGCACATATTGTGGCCACAAAAGTTCCTACTTTTGTGGTTGCAGTACATAACTGCACACTTCACCTTGGGTTCCTCCTGTAAGGAAAGAAAGAGTGAAATGAGTACAGGGTAATTTATCACACTGATAAACAATTCACATGCATTAATAGTAATTCTTACTATTATAATTATAGCTTAGGATAGTAAGCTAGAAAGGAAATAGGAAAGACACATATCTGTGTCTCTTGTCCATGCAATTGCTGTGACCTCCCTCAAAATTAATATTTTAAAATTTCCTTATCAGGGAAATATAGGGTGGAATAGCTCTAGAACATAGAACTGGAATCAGTGTATACTAGCACTAACTCCCCCACAAGTGAAATATTAATACTGAAGGGTAAAGATTTTTATGTTTTGATGATCTAGGATACATCAGAATATTGAAGGAATACTTCGCTTCAACATTTACTTAGCGATATCAACAGTGGACTGTGTAAGGATACACAGAATATGTTGGAAATCATACTACTGTATATTAAATACTGTAGTTTTCTAACTGCTGTATTTCCTATACTGCAGGAATACTGGCCACTGTATAGTTTTATACTGTATTTCTGCTGGCATACTACCGGCTAGGCTAGTACCTGGAGGCACTAGCCGACAGAGAGAGAGAAAGAATGGAGAAAAGGGCAACCGTATTATTATAGTTTAGTACAATAATTAGGGTTGTAGGGACTACTGTCTCTACTGCCTTCTTTCCAGAATGAGGATTCAAATGGAAGGGGAGAGAATTTATTAATTATAGCTTTCATCCAGCCACAATATCTGTTGCCGGCTGCACTGCCGGTTACAGGGTTTGTGTATGACAGTCCAAGAAAGGACTGAAGAATACTCAAAGTTGTAATGGGCCTCCCACCGGCAGCCGTCATGGCCGCACAACCTTGCTTACGTTAGGGGGGAAGGTCGAAGCGGAAATCTAGCCGCCTCTGTAGGAGCCCGGCCGGCATCGTAATCAGCCCGGAGATTGTAGAATACCGGCCACAGGGGCTGTGACGGCCTAGAGACAGAAAGGGAAGGGAAAGGGTCTTATATTTTGCATAGAAAGAAGGTGGCAGGTGTGCCTCCTACTGTCAGCTGCAAAACAACGAAACATAGTTTTCTATGCCAGCGCCATCTTGGGCGGCAGAGGAATAACGATCCCTTAGCCTAAGACATTGCCGGATATAAGATATGTCTTCTGGTCAACAAGGTAGAAAGGTGGCGGAAACTATACTACCACTTTTGTTTGTGGACTAGGGAAGCTGGTCTTCCTATGCCAGCAACTGTGTAACTGGCAGGGGAATACTAATCCCCCATCTGTAGAGTTGCCAACAACAAGACTGAATACTCTGAGTTACTGTCGTATTTCAAAGCCGGGATACTCACCGGCAAAGAGGATGGACAGAAACACTATCTCAGTCAAGCCAGAGTACACTACTCTGTGGCTGGACAAAAGATAGGGTTGCCGCCTAATGGCGGCACTCAGAGGGAAGGAAGGGCTTATCCTTAAATCTCTAAAAGAGACGAGTATCGAACCCTGCAAGTAATTCTAGGAGATGAACCATCTCCAAACGAATTAATAAAATGATACAAGAGGATAAATAGGGATAACGTTACTAAAGTATACTAAAACGCATTAGGCTAGCCTAACTTGAGTCGGGATCTCGGCTACACTATAAAACTGAGGCCCTATCGTATACTATCGGAACGTTTTAACGGAAGAGGAAATATTACATGTGTAATCTTATCTTCACTAGTATAATTTGCCTAAATAGCTAGAATTTATTATAGCTAAATACCAGGGATGTTGTACTACTAACTAAATAACGGATTTGGAGCGAAGCGGAAAATCTATTTTTGGGTGAGATAGCCATGTCGTCCTGATGGAAGGTTCCTATTAATAGCTTCCTAAGGGATATTTGACGACAGTGATATTCCCAGAGAAATTACCTTTAGGTCTCCAGAATTCTAACTCCTGGCGCGAATATCCTTAAAATTTCTTTTAAGGATATCACATAAATCAGGGGACATATATCTTGATACAACACATAGCAATCTTCACCCCGGATAGCATTTTCGCCTCGATGGGGAACAGTGGCCAAAATTAGAAGGGGAGCCATTATCAAGGTTACCCTTTCTCCCATACTACTATTGAGTATCTAGATGGCGCCATATCCAAGATGGCGGTTATTCCTTGTAGCATTGAGCAGGGTGCTACAGATATAGTAGTTTCGGGAGGGATCCTGCCAAGGCCTTTTCCGTAGAAAAGGAGGGCGGATCCATCAGGACGACATGGCTATCTCATCCAAAAATAGATTTTTCGCTTCGCTCAAAATCCATTTTTTGGGCTCAAGCCATGTCGTCCTGATGGAAGCTTACCAGAGAATTACTAGAAAGTACTGTATCTGTGGATTTTCATAGGTGCCTTAACCTTGGGACAATTTTTCTATGGACATCCGGACCATTGAAACAAATGACGTTACCGTTATCCGTCATTACCACTAATCATAGACAATGTTAGTGCTTCCTGCCCCCTACCGGGAAGAGTCATACTCGACGGTAGAAAAGGGGCCTCAAGGTTAGCATATATTGTATGAACAAACATAAGTATCCACTAGATATACAAAGGGTCTCACTGTTTGTGTATATTGTCGGAACAATTAAGTGTCAACTATATCCATTGTTTGTAAGCATACAATAAAATGAGGTTTACTTAAATAAATAAGTAAGAGAACTTTGGCATTTTTAATATGCTAATTGCAGGGTGAAATATTACGCAATTACACTCTAGACATTTATTTCTAATAAATGACTAAATGGAATAATGAGTGTAACGAATGTAACATGTTAAGGGAATTATACGTGCAACATATACAGAAAATATAATCCTCCCTGAAAGGGAAGAAATGATGAGTGCCACTCTAAAATAGAAAATTTTAATAAATTTTTTCAATATAATTTCTGTAAATGTTGTGTACTATTAACACTGTGTACTATGTACACACGGCACAAGTGTTACCTGTGTAATTCCACACCTGAGATTTTGAACAGTCTTAGTGTCACCATAGTGACACCCACTTGAAGGATATCGCACTTGAAGTGTCAATACCTTTTCACCCTAATTGATAGTCCCAATCAATTAACTGTTCATCGGATCACCAGACGACAGGCTCTAATACACTACCTGCCGCCACCACATAATGCTTCAGTTCGTGGACCCGCTCTGCGCAGTGTTTGTAGAACACTCTGGACGATTTCCATCCAGTATATGAGTGAAGACGCTTGAAGTTCACATACTGAAAAAAGGTCAGTGATGATGCAACCTCTCCCGGACCACGACCTATGGGTGCAACATCAGGATCCGCTCCGCGAAGGAAGCAAGTGAGTTCCGCCCCCAGCTGCCCCAGGGACAAGTCCGATCCTGAAGTTTCTTCTTTGAAGAGCTGTCCTCCCCTGAAGTCTGAAGTTCTACGAAGATAGACCTTTAGACACTCTACTGGACATAGAGAGACATCTTCCTTCAGAGGGCAGATTCTCCAGGGACCCCATCTTTTAGTGGGTAGCTCGCTCTTGGCGAGAAAAGCTAGATCAGGAAAGAGATTCAGTTCTCCCACTTCCGTGTACTGAATGTTACTACTATTTCACTAACTCTAGCCCCTGAGGCTATAGCGAACAGGAAAATAACCTTCTGGGTTAGATTCTTGAGAGAACAATCTTCATTGTTCACAGATGAAGCATAATGTAGGACCTTGTCCAAAGACCATGAAATGGGTTTTGGAGGAGCTGCAGGCCTAAGTCTAGCGCATGCCTTCGGGATCTTGTTAAAGATCTCGTTCGTCAGATCCACCTAAAAGGCGCACAGAACAGGTCTAGTCAGGGCTGACTTGTACGTAGCTATCATGTTGGCAGCCATACCTTGATTATGAAGGTGGATAAAGGACAAACGGAAGTCTACAGAAATTTCTTTCGGTCCTCTTGGTTTAACAAAAGCAATCCACTCTCTCCAAGATGACTCATATTGTCCTGTAGTTGACTCAGATTTGCATTCTTCCATACTGCTTTTTGAGATCCTAAATCCTTTCCTAACCGCTAGGGCGAGAATATCATGAAATGAAGGTTCTGGGGTCTCAGTGACGAAGCGAAGACAGTCGACTTCAGAACCCGCTGTGATGGAGCTGGGTCCAGCACAAGGACCAGCCTCAGCCTCAGCTCCATCGGTCGAGGGAACCAGTTGCTCCCAGGTTACCTGGGAGCCACTAGAGCTGCTGTTCCTTGGAAGGATCTCAACATGTTGAGGGCCTTCTCCAGGAGATTGGATGGAAGGGACAGGGAATTCCGGGTCCATTCGTTCCAAACTAGGGATATGGCATCCGTTATCTCCTCTAGAGGGTCCTCGTATGGGGCCACACATCGAGGTAGCTTCCTGATGATGCTCATCACGAAGAGGTCGATTTGCAGTTCCGGGACCTGTTCCAAGATGGCGGAGAACGAGTCTGCGTCTGTGGACCATTCTGACTCTATCGGCTTGAGCCTAAGTAGGGCATCCGCCGTCACATTGCGGATCCCCTGTAAGTGAACTGCTGATAGGTGCCATCTCTCTAGACGAAGGATGGCTAATATCACATGGATTATATGGGATGATCTCGAGCCTTGTCGGCTCAGACATCTCACCATCACTTCGCTGTCCAAGATCAGCCTGATGTGGGCTGGTTTGTGAGGGGAGATTTCCCAACATGAGAAGGACTGCCATGGCTTCCAAAATATTGATTAGGAAGGCCTTCAACAGAGATGACCAAGTCCCTTGCACTTTCCTGTGATGGGAGTGAACTCCCCATTCTTCCGTCGAGGCATCCATGTGGATGGTTTTCGACGGCAGAGGTGGTTGCAAGGGCACAGTCCTCCTTAGGTTCTTGGTCTTCGACCATGGGTTGAGAAGTGATTGAAATAAGGCCGATATTGGTCATTTTAGGTCTCTTCAAGCACTTGATGTGCCTCTTCTCCAGACTCCTGACGCATCCTTCAGCTGTGCTCTTAGTACTGGGTCTGTTACTGCTGTGAACTGGAGAGAGCCCAATACTCTTTCCTGTTGGCGTCTTAAAATCCTTTCGGATTACATTAGTCTCTTGACAGTCCCTGCGATTTTCTTCCTCTCCCTTGAGAGAATGGAGGAACAATGTGACCTCAGGTCTCAATGATTTTCCGGTCATTGAAACCCTTGAGCTTGTGATTTTGCATCCCAGATGTTCCAGAAACTTGGTTACTTCTTTGGATGCTTGCAAACCACCCGTTCCGGGTGCTGCCCGCACTAGCCATTCGTCTTGGTATTCTAGTACCTAAACAGTTTCTAGGCGTAGTTGTTACATGACTGCGTCAACCCGTTTCATGAAGATACTTGGGACTATGTTTAGTCGGAAGAGTACGGCTCTTAGAACATACTTTATCTTCTGTAACTTGAATCCTAGGTAGGAGGAGAGGTGGCGACTGACTAGAAGGTGCCAATAGGCATCTGTCAGGTCTATCGAGACTGTGAATGCCCCTTTTTGTAATAGGGTCCTTATGTGTAGAAGGATTAACATCCTGAACTTGCTGTTTCTTATGTGCTTGTTGAGTAGCGACAAGTCCAGAATGACTCTGAGGTTTCTGGAGTCCTTCTTGGGAACACAAAACAGCCTTCCCTGGAATTTGATTAGGCCGTGGGCCCAAGGATCGAAGGTCCAATGATCCTGAAATTGTTAGAGCCTCCCTCCTACCGGAAGCGTCTCCTTTCTTCAATTGATCGGAGGGTTTACCTCCTCGACCGCCTACCTAGGGCACCGCTGTCATAGTAACTGTGGGATGTTAATGAGCAGGCCGAGGGAAAAGTTTAGACTTCTTTGTCTTCCTTTTAAGTTGGGGACCCACATCCGGGGAAGACTTCCTCTTTGACTAGATGCTCCACTTCTGGAGACAGTTCCTATTCTCCGTGATGGTTTTTTCGACAACCTCTCTGACTACCTCATTCGGAAAGAGGTCTTTACCCCAGATGTTCGAAGATATCAGCTTCCTGGGTTCATGTTTCACTGTTGCAGCAGCAAACACGAACTCTCTACAGGCTCTCCTAGCCTTCATGAAAACATAGAGGTCTTTTACTAAGGTGGCCATATGCATTTTGGCCAGGACCATGAGCATGTCTGGGGTACTTCTTTGGTTTGCACACATCTCTATGCAGTTTTGTAGGGATAAAGAGGCCACAAGTCTCTCCTTCATCTCCTGTTCCTTGCATAAGAGAAAATCAGAGAGTTTATGGAGATTCTCGCTAAACTGTCGTCCAGCGATGTCCGCGTCCGGTTTCCCTACTGAGAAGGTTAGGTGGACTTCCTTCCATTCCTTCTCCTGCGTGGGCAAGGCTAGTGCAGGGCATGGTTTGCCTGCCTCCACTGCCTTGGCAACAGATTTAAATGCCTTCCACGTAAAGGGGGAATGTTATAGAAGCAGGAGCAAGAAAGGTAGGGTGTTTCTTGCTCAAGGTGGACACTTTCGACATCGAATAGTTCGCCTTCCTCAGGCTACTTGTCAAGAGAGCCAGTGCCTTATCGTGGTAAAAAACCATGACCTCCTTCGTTTCTGTCTCTTCTTTTGACATTGGTTCATGCTTCAGTCGAATGAAGCAATCAGGGAAAGCGTTAAAGCTTTGCTAAAACTGGATGTCGTCTAAGGGGACAGCTCCCATCTTCTCTGCGATGTAGTGTTTGCCTTTCGAAATCGGCATAAGCTCCGCATACCTCCAGGGATTGATTTTGGAGCAGGTTGGGAGGTCTTGGCGTCCAGGTCGCTTGAAAGACCCTCGGGAGGCGATAAGTGGAGCTTCATGAAGATCTCTCTTGAATTTCGCTTCCCTTGTTTTGCCACGTTTGCGAATGTTCTCCATTAAATCCGTAAGATGGGCCAGCGCCTGGTTCATGTTGTCCAATGGAGGGGTAGAAGGTGAAGACGTCGAGGGTAACGGCATATATGGAAGAAATTCCGTCACGACATCATCATCACCTTCCAGAGGTAGAGTAGAATCTTCCTCGGGATGATCTTCCAATAGATCCTTTTCAGTGTCCATAGACACTTCCGACATTCTTACCTCCTGGTGGATGTCCATACTCTGCAACGGCCTGACATCCGTCATGATGGCAATCTGGACGCAGGGAGGTGCAAGTCATGCTTGGGGCACAAAAGTTTCACTACCCACTTTCGGGAACAGTAGGCTACGCATCCTATCATTAGGTAGGTATGGTCCCCGAGAATTCTTCTGGAAACCTCTTACCCACTTGGGTGGCTTTTTACCTGCCGCATCCCTAGACTCCATAACCTTCGGTCACCAAGGTCTGGTAGATATTGCAGACTTGGGGGTCACAATATTGCAGGGATTCGGTAATAATGGTGCAGGGGGCATGAGACCTACATGCTTTATGACCGTAGAAGTACTTACTCCTAAGATTGCAATAGATCACATCGCATTTCATCTGGGGTTCCTCCTGTAAAGAAAGGAAAATAAAATGAGTATACGATTGTTTATCTCACATGATAAACAGATATGCAATTATTCATATTTCAATCATTATAGCTTAGGATAGTAAGCTAGAAAGAAATAAGGAAAGACACATACTTGTGTATCCCTCCCAGCCAATTGCTGTAACCTCCCCCAATATAAAGATAAAGAGTTTCCTCTATTAGGGCAACTCGAAAGAGAACGGTTCTGACCCCTAGGGATAAAAAAGTGTACACTGCCACTGACCCTTCTAATTATTTAACATTGTGGGGTAAGTATTAACTGATTTCCAATCAGAGTATTGATGGAATTCTATTCTTTCAAAATAGGTTCGGCCTCAGCAAAAGGCTATACAAGGGTACACAAGGTATGTTAAAAATTAATTACTATATAATACTATAGTTTTCAGTTTGCAGTATATACTATATTGCAAATATACTGGCTACTGTATAATCATATACTGTAGTTCAGCTGGTGTGTTGCTAGCATGGCTAGCACCTGACGGCACAGGCCGGCCGGCATGTCGCCGACTGGACTAGAAAATACAAAAGACACATACTTTTGTATCCAGCCCAGGCAATTGCTGTGACCTCCCCTTCCAATATTAAGACTATAGTGTTTCCTGATCAGGGAAACTCAAAGAGAAGGGTTCTAACCTTTAAGGATAGAAAAGTGTAATACCACTGATCATTCTAAGATATTTAATATTGTAGGGTAAGTTGTAAACTGATTTTTGGGCTCAGGCCATGTCGTCCTGATGGAAGGTTCCTTTAAGTAGCTTCCTAGGGTATATTTGACTACAGTGATATTCCCAGAGAATTTAACTTAGGTCTCCAGAAAACTAACTCCTGGCGCGAATATCCTTAAAGTTTCCTTTAAGGATATCGCAAAATATCAGGGGATGTATTCTTGACACGCACATAGCAATCTGCACCCCGCATAGCGTTTACGCTTCGAGGGGGAAAAGTGGCAATATAAAAAGGAGCAGTTAATAGGTTCCCTCCCTCCGTTACTGTTTAAGTACTCAGATGGCGCCACCATCGCCGCCATCTTCATTCCTTTTTCTGTAGCGAACTTGCTCGGTGATTCTCCCGGTAGCTCTCTCAGTTTTTTGGAATTATCATGCAATCTCCAGCTTCTTCTGCCTCTGGAAAGTTGGGCATCTGATCCTTACGTTGTATAAATTTAGCTCTTGCTGTAAAGTAAAAAATTAAAGTCAAAATTAAGTTAAACTTTGGCAGAGCGCTGTCGTTCGTAACGCATGTGTTATTTAGTTAGTCAGAACGACTTTCCCGGTATAATAGTACAAATGAAATTAGCTGTTTAGTCTTCATTGCTAGGAATTAATTATATTATGCCGATTGTATTCGCACTAGCTTCCGCGATTGAGGTAGCTGATCTTGTTTACGCTAGGCTTCCTAGCCTAGGCGTTCTAGTGTACTTTCATGCATGATATAATAAGCTTTCCTGGTGTTATTAAATTAAAATGAAAATATTAGGCCATTTATACATTTATACATTTATAGGCGATTGCATATAATATTTTCTGTTCTGAGATAGTATACGAGAGAGCTTCGATGAGTTAGGTAGTCGATCTCACTGTCTTTAGGCTAATAGCCTATTGGCTTTAATATACTTTCATACAGACTCCCCGGTTACCCTCATGTATAGGGTAATCACTCTTTCCTTCTGAGTGTAGCCTTCAGCTACAACCCTAGTTGGTCTGCCTCGAGTTGTCATTCAGGCAAGACTAGGCTTGAGTTTTTCTGCCCCTTCCCTTAGCTGCAGATGGTAAGCTTTGGGTTTGGGTCAGAACCTCAGAGTTCATAGTCTTGTGCCGGCAGCTGATCGCTAGGGCGAATGAGATTCCCCTGTCGATTTATGTTGTCGGCATAGAAGGCTAAGCCTCCCTAGATTGCACTTGAAGGGGTCATATGATTTAACCTCTTTCTCCCCGCGGTCTAGTAGATTAGTCCTGTGCTTGCAGACCCTAGGCTAAAGCTACCTAGGATGGCACCAGCATTGGAACTCTGTTTCTCTCTTGTTTAAGGGTGGCGGCTAAATGATTGCTGGCCCCTTCACTGTATTAGCAGACCCTAGGCTGGAGAATAGATTTCCACCACCTAGGATGGCGCCGATACTGAAACAGAGCTTCTTTAGGGTGTAGGACCGGCAACCAGCCAGCTCCTCTCACACACTATACAGGACCCTCCCCCCTCTGTCCTTTTGGCCGTCGTCGTGCAATCTCACCGCTTACCGGCAGGTTGTAGGGCATGCTTGGGCTTCTGCTTGTATGTCCTAGTCGCTCAGCTTTCCCTTTTAGACACAAGCTCCGGGATAGCTGGGTCGGCGGGATCAGCTGCCAGCAGAAGATCCCTTTGCTATAGAGTGTTCTTCAGTCCTCTCTTCGACTGCCATTCACAACCTGTGTCATGCAATGACTGACAATGAAGGTGGATGGGTGGAAGCCTGAATATCATATATTCTCCCCTTCCATTTGAACCCTCATTCTGGAGGAAGGAAGTGAGACAGTGCTCTTACAACATTCTTCACTCCTTGCTTTCTCTCTCTCTATCAGCTAGTGCCGCCAGGTACTAACCTAACTGGCGGCTGCCAGCCACTACCCTAGCCGGCAAGATGCTGGCTACATTTGTGTGCTGACAGCCTATGATTTGCTGACACAACCGATTTAGCCGGCAAGAGCCGGCCAAGTTCCGACTTCCGGCCACCACCCGGTCACATAGACTGCTGACTGGGCTACTGCGCCCGGCGGTCACCATTTCAGTCGATGTTGTGCCAGTTGAACTGTGCCCTAGGTGTAAGCCTTGCCGGTAACATGCCGGCTACAACTACAGTATATGTCTATACAGTAGCCAGTACAGATAATACTGCAAACAGAAAACTATGGTATAAAATTATACAGTAGTTAAATTTCCAACATACTGTGTGTGTCCAGGCACAGTCTATTGTTGAGACCATATAAGATAAGGAAAGGAATTCTCTTTCCATATACTGATAGATGATCAATTACTAATGACCCTATTATTAATCCTTTTGGAAGTTTGCGTAAGTTACACGCATCTATCCTAATAGGCTAGATTCTTCCAATGGGCCTCCTGAGGAGGATAACCCTAGGTTTTGGCTGGGCAGGAAACTCACGTATGTGTCTTTCCTAATTTATTTTCAAGCTTATCTATCCTAAGCTATATGCAATAAAGTAAAATGGAAAATATTATTGATAATATCTATTAGTTTATCTAGTGAGATGAACTACCCTATACTCATTTTATTTTCCTCTCTTTACAGGAGGACCATGTGAAGTGTGGCAGCATTTTCTGCAACATCCTCAGCAAGGACTTCTGTGGCCACAAGGAGTGTAGGACACACTCCCATTGTTCCATCACCAAGGGACCTCTCAAATATTGGGACCCCTAGGTATGTACCGTGTGCAAAGCCTTGGTTAGGGAGGCCTTTGAAGACCCCAAGACAACGGAGTCAAGGGATGCAGCTCGGAATAAGCAGTGCAGATGGGTTCGTGGCTTCCAGAAAAATGCCATGGGGCCTTACCTCCCAAACGAGCATATGAGGGCCTATCTGTTCCCCAAAGCATCTGCGGATGCTGTTATTCCACAGCCTTACCGTGAGATCCCTTACGTCCAGATTTCCGTAGATACGGATGTCTTGGATGCAATGAAGGACATCCATCTAGACGATGAGAGGATGTCAGAGGTGTTAGAAGACACCGAAAAGTACCTTCTTGCTGAAGGTCAGGAAGAGGAGTCAACGTTTGCTCCAGAGACGGAAGAGGATAAAGTCGAAACGATGTCTGTTTCGTCCGTTCCAGCCCCAGAACCAGTGCCCTCTATGTCCTCTGCCCCTCCACCTGATAAGTCAGATAAGACCCTGTCTGCCATCATGGCCATGATGGAGACTTTCCAAAAGAGGAGTGAAGAAAGGGAAGCTGCGCTAAGGAAGGAGATTCACCAGCTTGCAGCGTCCCGTGGGTCTCATAAGAGACTCAATGTCAAGGATCTTCCCACGTGCTCTGAGGTAAACCCATGGAGGCATGCCGAGTACATGCCAATCACGAATGGGAAGATCATCATCTCAGAAAAGCTGGGAGCTGTCCTTATCGAGGACATCAAGTTCTGGCCCAGCTTTGAATCCTATCCCGACTGCTTCGTTCGTCTAAAGGCGGAGCCTATATCCAAAGAAGAGACAGAGCCAAAGAAGGTCATAGTGCTTGACCATACGAAGGCTCAAGCTTTGTTGGCTAGCAGTCTGAAGGACAGGGGCTTCACTAATTCTAAGGTGCCAGCCCTGAGTAAGAAACACCCTTCCTTTCTTGCTCCAGCGACAATGTTCTTCCCCTTTGTGGAAAAAGGGTTCAAAGCGGTGATCAAGGCAGTGGAAGCTGGGAAACCTTGCCCTACACTAGAGGAGTGTAGGCCCCTTTCCCTAGCCTTGCCTAGAGATCATAAGGACTGGAAGGATGTTCAGCTTACCTTCTTAGTTGGGAAGATGGAGGCGGATATCGCTGGACGTCAGTTCGGCGAAAACCTCCCCAAGTTGTCTAATTTTCTCCTGCGTAGGGAGCAGGATACGAAGGAAAGGCTTGCTGCCTCTCTGTCCCTCCAGGTTACCTTAGAGGCAATGGCCAGTGAAGTATATTTAGATGGAAACGAAACTCAGATAGATCCTTCCTGAATGACTTTATTTTTAAGACTAATTTATAATGATATACAGTTTAAAAGGAGACAAGATAGTTAACAGGGTATTTATGCTTAATGAGTAGTAAGTATCTGTAAACACAAATATAACCTCTTGTAACTGGTAGTTATCAACATAAATACATAACACCTTTTCCCCTCGCGAAAAAGAATGAAAGATTAAAGCAAATAAAAGGATAAAACAATCAATAATTAAATGGTGGCATAGCTTCGAATAAATAATACAAAACATGCATAATGTTATTAATCATTTTACATTCTAAAATAGTCAGGTGGTCTACTTTGTCTGCTAGACCTTCGAAGTTTTGGTAATTCAGATATCGATCCATCAGGTGAGTCATCAGAAGTTTTACCATTTTCATTTCCCGATAATCTTTCTGCAGCTGCCGCCTCCCTTTCTTCTACATTTGGTATTTCATTCTTCTCTGCACCTGAAACTTCATCACCTAACTCTTCACGAGTATTTATGAACTCTCTTGGTAATGGCGGGTCTGGATAGCTGATCAACTCTGAAAAATCACGTGCTACAAGTTCATTTTTGTTATCTTGAGAATCATTGGAGATCAGTCTCATTTGATCAATATGCCTCTTCCATCTTAAGTTACCGTCCACTTGTACATTGTATGTACATGGACCCAATTTAAGAACCACAACTCCTCGAGTCCATATGCCCTTCTTGGTATTTTGACGATAATCCCGAACCAATACCACGTCCCCGATATCGAGTTCCCTCATTGGTTTCTCGTTCTCTGAGGCTTTTCTTTCAATTCTCTGAGACGCATATGGGTGTAATACATCAAGGTGAGTGCGCAACTGCCGACCCATGAGCTCTGCAGGCGTGCGCTTTGTTGTACAGTGAGGTGTAGTTAGGTAAGTCAGTAGAAATTGACACAACTTGGTATTTAAAGATGTATTACACGATTGTAATGTTCTCATCGCCCTTTTCATCCCTTGTTTGAATGTTCTTATTGTATTTTCGGCTTGCCCATTACTGCTTGGGTGATAAGCGGGTATCACTATATGCTTTACACCAATTTGGGTCATGAACTCTTTAAATTCCTCAGCCACAAACTGTCTTCCATTATCAGACACGAGCTCTACACAAACACCATGCTGAGCAAATACCCGCCGCATGATCTCGATGGTATTCATAGTTGTAATGGATTTCATTGAGTGTACTTCTGGCCATTGTGAAAATGCATCAATCATAATGAGGTACATTTGTGACAGGAATGGTCCTGCGAAATCAACATGTACTCTTCCACGGACCAGAAGGCCATTTCCACGGATTACCCTCAGCACGAGTCGGCATTGGCTGAGTAGCCTGACAAGCCGAGCACCCTTGCACAGTGTTTTTAATATCTTGATCGATATTCGGCCACCACACATGCAAGCGAGCTAATCCCTTCATCCTAACAATCCCCGGATGACCACCATGTAGCTCTTCTAAGATTTGAGTCCTATATCTAGATGGTATTACCACCCTGGCACTCCATAGAAGACATCCCTCTTCAATTGAAAACTCACGCTGATGGCTATGGAAGGGTTTCAGTTCCTGTGCTATGTCCTCAGAGTCTGACCATCCATTTCTTGTGTAATATAAAGCTCTAGCCAGTACAGCATCATGCAAAGTTTCCCTTGCAACAGATTTTGCCGTTACAGGAAGAGAGTTCACCTGGTGCCTGTTGAATGCAGTTGCTTCTTGTGTCCAGTTTACAAGCTTATCTGATGCATCGGAGTCACAATCTGGTAAAGGCAACTGTGAGAGTGCATCAGCATTTCCATTGTCACTTGAACGACGTAATTCAATGTCATAATCATAAGCTGCTAACTGTATAGCCCAGCGTTGTATTCTTGCAGCTACAAGGACTGGAATGCCCTTCCTGGGTCCCAGAATGTATGTCAGTGGTTTGTTATCTGTAATAAGGGTGAATTTACGTCCATGTAAATATTGATGAAACTTCCGTAGTCCAAAGATGATTGCCAAACCCTCACGCTCAATTTGGGAATAGTTACGTTCAGTGGGTGTTAACATCCTTGATGCATAAGCAATTGGTCTCTCTCCGTTACTGGTGATATGGGAAAGCACTGCTCCAAGTCCTTTGGGTGATGCATCTACTGCCAACGTCACAGGTTTACTCAAATCATAGTGCACTAATACTCCTGTTTCAGTGGTCAGCATTTTTTTAATCTCGGAAAAAGCTCTTTCACACACTACTGACCAATGCCATTTTCTGTCTTTATGCAGTAATTTAGTGAGAGGCGCTGCGACTGATGAGAGATTTGGCACATAGCGACAGTAATGGTTTACCAGCCCCAGGAAGGATTGCATTCCAGACCTTGATTCTGGCCTTGGTGCATCCGTGACTGCGGCAATGGCATCCTCCGTCATATGGATACCCTCTTCATCCACAATGAAACTCAAATATTTCAAGGAGGGCTTCATAAATTCACATTTCGACAAATTACATTTCAACCCATTGATATGCAACCGCTCAAGTACCTTTTCAAGATTGTGTAAATGTTCAGCTTCGGTTCTCCCAGTAAGACTAATATCATCTATGTTGCATCTACAAGGTACTCCTTGCAGAACTTTATCCATTAAAGACTGAAAAAGTTGTGGTGCTGCTGAGACACCATATCGTAAACGGGTATATCTGTACAAACCAAGTGGTGTGTTGATTGTGACATATTTCCTAGATTCCTCATCTAATTCCACTTGCTGATAAGCTTGTGATAAATCTAACTTTGAGAAAGTTTTTCCACCGTTCAGTTGCTGGTAAAGTTCATCTGGATTTGGCATTGGATGTTCAGGGTTTTCCATATAACGATTTATGGTGACCTTGAAGTCACCACAGATCCTAATAGAACCATTGCCTTTTGAAACTGGCACTATAGGTGCCGCCCACTCACTATATTCAACTTTCTCAATAATTCCTTCCAATTCTAGTCTTTTTAGTTCTGCATTCACAGCATCCCTGATTGCATAAGGAACTGTCCTCGCTTTATAAAAGATTGGTTTTGCATCCTTTCTTACACGAATATGAGCCTTTATATTCTTGGCTGTACCCAGTTTACCATCAAAGACATCACCATATTTCCTTAACAGTTCTTCTAACTTTGAGGTTTTCAGAGTACCAGAATATAAATGATTTACAGCTAACTTTTTCCAGTCAAATTTCGCAAAATGCAGCCAGTCCCTACCGAATAAGGCAGGTCCATTCCCCTGTACCACATACACTGGCACTTCCTTCACTCTGTGTCCATGAACTTCCATAGTTATGTAACACATCCCGACAACTTCTATTTTTTTCTCCTGTCATGGTTTTCAGCACAATATCGCTGGATTGAAGTACTGTATTTTTCAGGTGTTTAGCGTAGAACTCTTCACTAATCAGTGACACAGAAGCTCCTGTGTCCAATTCCATATCAATTGGTATCCCATTTAATTTAACTTTCATTATTATCTCTGGAACCTTATTGTGTCTTGCTTTCATTTTCTTAACACAGTAATTCAATGTATGCACCAATTCATCCTGCAGTTTGCGCTCTGTAGTTTCTTCTTCCGAGCCGCTGGTCTCCTCCTCTGCCATGTTGACCGTCGATCGTTTCCTTCCTTGTCTTCCATATTTCAAATTTCGATTGACTGTAGTGTGATTTTCCATTCGGCACATTCTACGAAGGTGTCCCCTTTTATGACACCCATTACACTCAGTATCCTTATGGAAACAAACATCAGCCTTATGGTTTGTCTTCCCGCAACGATAACACTTGAGAGAAGCTGTCGGCCCAACAACTTTGTTTACCTCCTGAGTTTGACCCTGAATCTTCGTGACGTTTTCATCAGCCCTTTCCTGACTTAGCGCAATCGAAAATGCTTTCTTTAAGTCAAGCTCCTGTTCACTTAATAGTTTCCTCTGTGCCGAGCAGTTGGCCAATCCAATAACAAACAAGTCTCTTAACACTTCCTCTTGAAAAGCACCAAACTGACATGTTTCCGCCAATTTCCGTTGCTCCGTTGCATAATCAGTGATGGATTCTCCTGGACGTTGTTTCCTATTGTAAAACTTGAAACGTTCAGCTATCAGGATGGGTTTTGGGTGGAGGTGATTTTTCAAAAGCTCAGTAAGTTCTTGATAAGTCCTTGATGAGGGCTTATTAGGGGCAAGCAATGTTTTCAGAAGTCCATATATAGGAGCGCCGACGGCGCTCAAGAAAACTGCCCGTTTCTTATCTTCCTCTGTTATGTCATTTGCTAAGCAGAACTGATCAAACCTTTCGACATAATCTTCAAAGTCCTCGGATTGGTCATATGCTGCTATATTACCCAAATGCGCCATCCTTAATTTTCCCTCTCGTGAGTCAGTTCCTCGTCGCCATTGAAGTATATTTAGATGGAAACGAAACTCAGATAGATCCTTCCTGAATGACTTTATTTTCAAGACTAATTTATAATGATATACAGTTTAAAAGAAGACAAGATAGTTAACAGGGTAGTTATGCTTAATGAGTAGTAAGTATCTGTTAACACAAATATAACCTCTTGTAATAGGTAGTTATCAACATAAATACATAACAGCCAGTGAACATAGGTCCCTAGATATGTTCATGGTCGTGGCCAAAACGCACTTGGCAACCCTGATTAAAGACTTTTATAGCTTTGTTAGGGCTAGAAGGGCTTGCGGGGAGTTCGTGTTTGCCTCGGCTGCGGTGAGACACGAACCTAAGAAGTTGATATCTTCCAATATATGTGGGTAAGACCTCTTCCCGAATGAAGTAGTCAAGGAGATAGTCGACAAGGCCGCCACAGAAAACAGGAATCTTCTCCAGAAGTGGGGCATGTCGATTAAAAGGAAGTCTTCCCAGGATGAGGGTACCCAACCGAAACGGAAGACAAAGAGGCCAAGGTTGCCTTCTCGCCCCGCAAGACAACAACAGCAAAAAGAAACTTCCCATGACCGCGGTGCCCCAGATGGTGGCACAGCCCCAATCCACCTACCAGATGGTACCCCAGCAGGTGGTGACTCAGTTACCAGCCTTCACTCCCGCCTATGAGAGGCAGAACACTACCTTTTGCCCTAAAGGTAGAGGGTCAAGCAGAGGTTCCTCTAGACCACCCTCGAGAGGAAGAGAGGGTAGGGGAGAACATGGTCAAGGAGGCAAGCCCTCCGGATACCAGAAGCAATGAGATGCTTCCGGTAGGAGGAAGACTCCTACTATTCCGGGATCGTTGGACCTTCCATCCCTGGGCCCACAGCCTAATCAAGAACGGACTAGGTTGGAGCTGGAAGACAGCTCCACCATCATTACCTCAATTCTTCCAACACTCCATCCCTGTTCTGGAAGAATATTCCCGAGAACTCTTGAGCAGACGGGTGATAAGGAGGGCAAAGTCCATCAAATTCCAAGGAACGCTGTTTTGTGTTCCCAAGAAGGACTCAGACAAACTCAGAGTCATACTGGATTTGTCGCCACTCAACAAGTTCATAGAAAACGACAGTTCAAGATGCTGACCCTTCAACACATAAGGACCCTATTGCCCAAAAGGGCATACACAGTCTCCATAGACATGGCATATGCATATTAGTACCTTCCGATCAATTGGCAACTCTCCTCTTACCTAGGATTCAGGCTACAAAAAAGAAAGTACCCTTTTAGAGCCATGCACTTCGGACTAAGCATAGCCCCAAGGATCTTCATGAAGCTTGCACATGTAGTCGTTCAACAACTAAGCCTAGAAGGTGTCCAGGTGATGACCTACCTGGACTATTGGCTGGTGTGGGGAGCATCCGAGACGAAATGCATGCAAGCATCCAAGAAAGTGATCCAGTTCCTGGAGCATCTTGGATTCAAGATCAACACCAAAAAGTCTCGACTATCTCCAGCTCAGAAGTTACAATGGCTAGGTATACATTGGAACCTACGGTCACATTGCCTCTCCATTCCATTAAAGAAGAGGAGAGAGATAGCGGGATCTGTCAAGAGTACTAAAATCCAACAGGATATCAAGATGCCAACAGGAGAGAGTGCTGGGCTCCTTTCAGTTTGCATCAGTGACAGACCCAGTGCTAAGAGCACAGCTAAAAGATGCATCAGGAGTCTGGAGAAGATTTGCATCAAACACTCGAAGAGATCTAAGAAGACCAATGCCGATCCGATTACGATCACTTCTCAAGCCATGGTCGGAGGCCAAGAACTTGAAGAGGTCAGTACCTCTGCAACCGCCTCCACCCTCAGTCATCATCCACACGGACGCATCATTGGAAGGATGAGGAGGTCACTCTCATCAACGGAAAGTTCAGGGAATTTGGTCCTGTCTATTCAAGACCTTCCACATCAACATTTTGGAGGCCATGGCAGTCTTCCTCACACTGAAGAAATTGTCCCCTCGCCCTGCAGACCACATAAGACTGATTCTGGATAACGAGTGAGATGTCTGAATCGTCAAGGCTCGAGATCACCTCAATTCAACCAGGTAATGTTAGCCATCTTCCGCTTAGCGGAAAAGAAAAGATGGCACTTATCAGCAGTTCACCTTCAAGGGTTCCGCAATGTGACAGCGGACGCTCTATCCAGACTAACGCCGATAGAGTCAGAATGGTCCCTAGACGCAAGATCATTCTCCTTCATCTTACATCAAATCCCGGAATTAAAGATCGACCTCTTCGCGACGAGCGACAACAGGAAACTTCCTCGATATGTTGCCCCATACGAGGACCCTCTAGCGGAAGCAGTGGACGCCATGTCCCTCGACTGGAACAGTTGGACCAGGATTTATCTATTCCCTTCAACCAACTTGCTGATGAAGGTCCTCAACAAGCTGAGATCTTTTCAAGGAACAGCAGCCCTAGTGGCCCCCAAGTGGCCCCGGAGCAACTGTTTCCCTCTAATATTGGAATTGCAGCTAAGGCTGATTCCTCTGCCGGGCCCAGTTCGGTCTCAACAGGTACAGAAGTCGACTGTTTTCACTTCATTACAGAACACCCAAGACCTTATTCACATGATTCTCATGACTTAACACTAATGCCGTGTGTATTTACACAAGTGTAAATAGACAGACTTCTCAGAAAAGTATTAGAAAATTACTGAATTTTCAATTGAGTGGCTTAAACTTTTGTTTTAAGATAAAACAAGTATTGCTGATCTGGCCTGTATTTTCTGTTTATAAAATTTTATTCCCTTGCATTTTTTATGTTATTATGAAATGTATGCTGAATTATTATTTATTGATTGCCAATAAACGTCTAATGGTTTTTTTGTGTCTTATTTCGCCTCAAACATATATAAGTAAAGTTATTTATGAGCATTACTTTTTATTCCTTATTATTCTGCATAATAACATTGAACAACGATAGTAACTTTGTTTATAAACGTATACAAACCTTTTCTGCCATGGTTACCTTGTTTCGACACGGATATAAACTTATCTGTTGTGGTATACAGCTGAGCTGATATACCTTAGATGCTATGATGGCTTATGTGAACCTTTGTTCATTTTAAAATACAAACTTTGGCTAAAGGCATACAGCAAGACCTGTATGCCCCCTGTAGGGGGCAGGAAGCACTAATATAGTTCATGATTAGAAGTAATGACTTATAACGGTAACGTCATAGGTCTCTAGGTCTAAGTGACCAAGGAAATATTGTCTTGAGGTTAAAGCACGATTGGAAAATCCACAGATACTATAATGCTCTGGTAAACTTCTATCAGGACAACATGGCCTGAGCCCAAAAAACGGATTTTGAGCGAAGCGAAAAATCTATTTTTGGGTGAGATAGCCATGTCATCCTGATGGACCCGCCCTCCTTTCTATGAAAGGGCTTGGCAGGATCCCTCCCAATAATACTGTATCTGTAGTACCGTCTCAACGCTAGAAGGAATAAAGATGGCGGCAATAGTGGCGCCATCTGAGTACTTAAAACATTAACGGAGGAAGGGAACCTTATTAATGGCTCCTCTTTTATTTTGCCACTTTTCCCTCTCGAAGCGTAAACGCTATGCGGGGTGCAGATTGCTATGTGGTGTGTTAAGAATACGTCCCCTGATATTTTGCGATATCCTTAAAGGAAACTTTAAGTATATTCGTGTCAGGAGTTAGAATTCTGGAGACCTTAAGTTAAATTCTCTGGGAATATCACTGTAGTCAAATATACCCTTGGAAGCTACTTAAAGGAACTTTCCATCAGGATGACATGGCTATCTCACCCACAAATAGATTTTTCTAATCAGAGTATTGAAGGAATTCTATTCTTTCAATATAGGATTGGTCTCAGTCAAAAGACTGGGCAAGGATACACAAGATATGTTGGAAAATAACTACTGTATAATATATACAATAGTTTTCTATCTGCAGTATATATTCTACTGCAAATATACTGGCTACTCTATAATCATATACTCTAGTTCATCCGGCATATTGCCGGCAGAGCTAGTCTCTGGTAGCACAGTCCGGCTATGCCGGCTGGTTAGTACCCGGCGGCACTGGTACAGTTGGCATGCCGCTGACTGAGTTAGTACCTGACGGCACTGGCCCGGCCGGCAGGCTGCCGGTTGGGTTAGTACCTGGCGGCACTAGCTGATAGAAAGAGAGAGAAAGCGTGGAGTGAAGGACTGCCTTATTACTATGTATGTTTACACTAAATAAGGATGCAAGTATATAAATTTACTGCCTTCCTCCAGAAAGAAGGTTCAAATGAAAGAAGAAAATGCATCATTCAGGCTTTCATCCAGCCGCAAAGACCGATGCCGGCCTTGCCAGTTACAAGACTGCGGAAGGCAGATGGGTCCCCCACCGGCAGCTGCCATAGCCGGCACAACCTTCCCTGTAAGGGAAAGACTGAGTGGCTAAACAGCTGCTTATGCAGGAGGCCGGCCGGCTCCGCAACCCACCGGCAAGCGGTGAGATTGCAGGACGTCGGCCACAAAGAATGCGATGTCTAAGTCATCGCTAAATGACAGAGGGGGCAGGGAAAAGGGTCCTGTATAAAGTGTGGAAGAAGGCGGCAAGGTTGCCGCTGCTACCACACAAGGAAGAAACTCTGTTACGATATCGGCGCCATCCTAGGCGGCAGAAGTATGTGTATTCCTCAGCCTAGGGTCTGCCGAAACGGTGTTAAGAGGCGGCGGCAGTCCACAGGAGAATCATTGTTTCAGTGTCGGCGCCGTCCTAGGCGGCAGAAGAATATCTATTCTTCAGCCTAGGGTCTGCCAACACAAGACTAGTCTTCTAGACCGCAGGGTAGAAGGTGGCGGCTTCATGCTACCACTTCAGGTGCGGCCTAAGGAGGCTTAACCTCCTATGCCAACGGCTAAGCCGGCAGGGGAGTGACTACTCACCCTGTAGCTCTGCCGCTGGCAGAAAGACTGAATACTTTGAGATTCTGTCGAAAACCAAAGCCGGGCTCTCACCAGCAAAGGTGGGAGACAGAAAAACCCTAGCCTAGTCAAGCCGGAGTGAACTACTCTATGGCAAGACCAGACAGGGTTGCCGCCTACGGCGGCAATCAGATGGAAGGAGGGATTACCCTTAAATCTCCACAGGACACAAGTATTGAGTTATATAATTCTAGGAGATGTGCTATCTCCCATTGAATCAATAAAACGATACATGAGGGTAACCAGGGATAATGTCTGAAAGTATACTACATCGCCTAGGCTAGGTAGCCTTGGCAAGGCGAGATCTCGGTTACCTAAATCTCCGAAACTCTAACGTATACGATCGACAAAATGAAGAGGAAATTATGCATAAAATAACTATCTTTACTTGTATAATTGTGCCTAAATAGCTTTCATAAATTATTAATGCTATTACAACCGGGAATTGTTCTGCTAACTAAATAACACATGCATAATGAACGATAGCGCCCATGGTGCTTCCGGTGACAGGCCTAGCTCCTAATCACAGTAAATTACTCTATTATCACTGTGGAGCAGGAGCTCAAAATTATTCACTTTAAAGAATCAATACTCAACTTTCTAGAGACGAAAGAAGCTGGAGATTGCATAATAAATCCTCACAAAATTGATCAAAACGTTAGATCTACAGGGAATACCACCGTGCGAATTCGCTACAAAAATAGGAATAACCGCCATCTTGGATATAGTGCCATCTTGATAATCAATAGTAGTATGGGAGAAAGGGTAACCATGATAACGGCTCCCCTTCTAATTTTTGCCACTCTTCCCTCTCGAAGCGAAAGCGCTATTCGGGGTGAAGATTGCTATGTGTCGGATCAAGATATACATCCCCTGATTTATGTGATATCCTTAAAAGAAATTTTAAGGATATTCGCGCCAGGATTTAGAATTTTGGAGACCTAAAGGTAATTTTTCTGGGAATATCACTGTAGTCAAATATCCCTTAGGAAGCTACTTATAGGAACCTTCCATCAGGACGACATGGCTTGGGCCCCCCAAAAAAAACATTTATGGCGTACGACAGCGGTCCAAAATAGCTGCCTCCGGTGATGGCTCTGCTCCACAAACACATCTAAATTATGCTAATTTAACTGTGAGAAGGGAGCCAAAAATTATACATAGGAAAGATTGAATACTCAACTTTCCAGAGTATGAAGATGCTGGAGATTGCCTTGTAATAATCCATGTAATAGTAACAAAACCGAGAACAGTTGGGAGAAACACCGTGCTTAATTTGCTACTACAAAAGGAATAGTTCGCCAGGGTGGTACAGGTAGGGGATCCACCGGGTATCCTTGATAACGGCTCCCTTTCAAATTCGCCACACTTCCCCCTCAAAGCGAAAACTCTATTCGGGGTGAAGATTGCTATGTGTCGTATCAAGAAATACGTCCCCCGATATTATGTGATATCCTTAAGAATTATTTTAAGGATACTCGCTCCAGGATTTAGAATTCTGGAGACCTGTAGCCAAATGTCCCTTAGAAAGCTGCCTAAAGGAACCTTCCATCAGGACGACATGGCTGAGCCCAAAAAAGTCATGTTGGAAACGGCATGACATATGGTGACAGCGGTGTAGGATGTATTTATCTTATATAGATTAATATATCCATCCCTGCGTCATAAAGTAACCAAGAAAACGTTAGGACTATTTATTTTTTTTTTTTTTTTTACATATATGATAGCCTAACCTAGGGTGATTAGGTTTATATCATCCTAGCCTAAGGTACTGTACTATTATTTTTATTGCATCCTGTGCTGACTATTTTGCTTGGGGTTTTTTTTTTTTTTTTTTTTTTTTTTTTTTTTTTTTTTTTTTTTTTTTTTTTGTATAACATGGTTCAGAAAAGGGAAGGTGAGGTTGAAACAGAAGATTTGTATGATAATCTCTTGTCTGCCATGGATAACCAAAGTAGTCAATTGCAACAAATGTTTGAACAATTTATCGACATGAAGATAGACATATCTAGTTTGTCAAATGCTTTACCTGTCACTTCCACTCCATTCAATTCTAACAGAGCTGACCTATCTGACATTAACCCTTTTGTTACAATAGACACAGCGGGCATAACACCATCACATAATCAATCAGCTTCAGTACTGACACATAATTTGCCAACTAGTACACAGCTAGAAGAGCCTAATGATCCAGTTCAGGGTAGTAACACCATTAATAACCCAGTTATTCAGGTAGGTAATGTGCATAACCCTATTGATAATCAGTCTAAAGGATTTTCCCTAAAACCCAAGGATATTTTGATGTTGAAGTTGTCAGATTTGCAAGGTATTGGAACTGATAATAGACTGGCTAGGTTTTTTGTCAAGTAGAGTTCTGTGTTTCTGCAGACATAGATAGGATCCAAGTAGCACTTACCAGAGTGGATCAAGAAATTGCAATGCTAATAATGGCTGAAATGGCCAAAAGGGGAAATAACATATCTTGGAGTCAAATAAAGGACTTTCTGAATTACCACTTTGCTTGCTCAGTTAATATTGCACAGTCTTGGCAGGGAATAGAGATGGAACGGTACAGTGTAGATGAAGCCCCCAGAACATTTGTTAAAAGAATGAAATGTAAATTATCTGCCTTTGCATTGAAATCCCTAAAAATATCCTGCCAAAAGCTGACAATCTTGTGAAAAGGAAGTTATATAGTGGACTTGACGGTAGATCCCAAGAACGACACAAAGATTTCCTTGATGATGGGATACCTTTGGAAAGATTCATTGAACTATTTGAGTAAGAGTATCATTTAGCCATAATAAGTGGAACCGTTACCCAACGCAGAGTTTTTCCTGTTAATAATTCCAATTCCCGACTAACACCTGCAGTAAATAGTAATGCACAAACCACATCAAAATTGGAGGATCTGGAGAAGCAAGTTAGTGATTTGTTCAACCAATTAAAGAGATTAGGTGAGAAAAAGGGGAACAATCAGTATTGTGCTTACTGTAAGGTTATATATCACAAGCTTTCTGAATGTCCACACAATCCTCCAAGAGGTGTTTCTTTTAATTGCCACAGACCTGGTTGTAAAAGAGGTTCAGCACAGTGCCCAGGTCTTGTCCGAAATGAGTGACTAACGGCCAGTAATAGGTCTCCTTCTATCATTTTGATGATAAATCATGTAATGTGCCATGCCTTAATTTATACTGGTAGTGAAGTATGTGTAGCACAGAAGAGGCTTATAGAAAGTTTAGGTTTACATTGTAATCAAATGAGGAATATCCCACAACTTACTGGAGTAACTCAGCATGTTCTCCCTGTTCTTGGTACGATGTATTTGGTCGTGAACATTGGTTCCAGGGTGGTTACCCATTCATTTTCTGTAGTGCCAGATGGTTATTTGGACATAGACGTATTGTTAAGAGCAGATTTGATTAGGTCCGCACCAATGACATGGGATGATGCAAAGAAAATAATTGTTTGGGATAGATTTATTTATCCGGTAAGATATTTGAGAACCAGGCCATCTAACAAAAGGGTCAGGCAGATTAAGATACTTCAACCTAATGAACCTCAAAAAGCTCAGGTTAGACTTAGAAAGAAACTTATTTTACCACAGTTTACTGCTGGTATTTACCCATTAGCTGTAGATGAACCTCCCAACACATTGTTAGAATTTGTACCTGAAATAAAGGAGTGTCAAACCTAATCTGTGTTGTGCCTTAAAGTTAATGATGCTCGGGAATTGTTTTTACCATTGGTAAATAATTCGAAAGCTAAGATGACGGTGGAGGTTGGAACTTTATTAGGTTGTTATAGGGTAATCAGTGAAGATGATATTGATCAGCCAGATCCAAAGTGCCGGAAAACTAGAATTCAGAATGATTTAGTTCCTCCATGTGTTTATGTTAGCATCCAATCACGCAATACTAGAGAAGAAAAGATTAAATATTAGTTTTTTCAACAAGATAATTCCCATCTTAATGCTGATCAACAGAAAGAATTAAGTGACATGTAAGTTGCAAATCACTCTATATTCATTCTTGAAGAAAAAGAATTTGGAAAGGTTAAAGATGTGCAAGCTCATATTGCAGTAAGTGATCCACATCCAGTTAGGTCTGCCATGTATCGATATCCTGAAAAAGCCAAAACTCTTATTTCCACCATGATAGAAGATATGGAAGAAAGGGGGATAATAGAACCATCTAATGCGGCATGGTTAAGCCCTATTGTTCTTGTTAGGGAACCCGATCACACTCAAAGGATGTGCCTCGATTACCGTAAAGTCAACAAACACCTCCAGGTTGATATTCACCCTTCACCTAGATTAGAAAAAATGGTAGATACAGCTGCAGGAAACCATTATTATGCTTCCTTAGATATGAAAGATGCATATTATCAAGTGAAATTAGATAAAGAGAGTAGGGATTTAACAACATTTAGTGAAGGAGTTTCACTTTATAGATTCAAGCGCCTTCCTTTTGGATTAAGTTGCAGTCCAGCTATATTTTCATGTATCATGTCTAACATCTTGGCTCCTCTTATTAAGAAAGGATGGGTTAAGAATTACTTAGATGATATAGTTGTTTGGGCTCCCAGTTTTCCCATCTTGTTGAAAAGGTTAGAGCAACTATTCAAACTTTTCAGTGACAAAGGAGTGAAGTTAAATCTAAAAAAATGTCAGATAGGCCAAAGGGAAATAAAGTTTTTAGGTCATATAATCTCCAAAGACGGTTGTAGACCATGTCCAGACAATATCAGTGCAATCAAAGGCATGAAACCACCTACCAATGTTAAGCAAACTAGGAGATTTCTGGGAACGTGGGTTTTACAGGAAACGCATTAAGGTTTTGCTAAAATTGCTGTTCCATGACTAATCTCTTAAGAGAGAAAGAACCCTTCCTGTGGAAAAAGAATTGTCAGTCCAGCTTTGAACAGATGAAACGTACATTAGTCACTGTTCCAGTGTTAGTAAAGGCTCAAATTATTAAATCCTTTGAATTATTTACTGACGCTAGTTTAGATCAAGTAGGTGCAGTTTTGATGCAGAGACAAAATGATCAGTTGAGACCTGTTGGATATTTCTCTGAGAAACTGAAGCCAGTTGAGCAGCGCTACAGTACCACTGACAGAGATGCACTTGCTATTGTCTTAGCATGTCGTAGGTTTCATCATTTTCTTTGGGGTGTTCCATTTACCATTCACACAGACCATCAACCTCTAGTATCGTTGTTCAAGAGAAAGACTAAATCACATAGGATGAGCAGGTGAGTAATTGAGATGCAGTATTACTGGTTCAAGGTAGAATATAGGCCAGGTAAAAATAATCAGGTGGCAGATAAACTAAGTAGACCAGTTAGAGCAGTTTTTCATCAGAGTAGGGACGATTATCTCGGTCTGAGCAAGGATGAGTTTAAAGAAAAGCACTTAAAGGAACCAAGGTGGGCTGAGCTAATAACCTTTCTAGAGGGTGGCAAATTACCATGTAAGAAGTTTCCTAGAGCTTTAATTACACAGTTTCTGTTGTATGAAGGATTATTATATCTCAGCGCAGATAAAGTTGATAGCTCAATTCAGTTGAGATTAATAGCTCCTAGGGTTTTAACAAAGGTAGCTTTGAAGTTTGGTCATGAATCATTGTCAGGGTCACTTAGGGATATACAAAACAATTGATGCTATTGAAAACTTATTTTATTGGCCAACATTGCGATCTGATGTTACCAAATATGTAAGTGAATATGTCATATGTCAAAAACATAAAGCTAGTAGTTCTTTACAACAGCAGTTCCAGGAATTGCCTCCAGTAACTAAACCTTTAGAGAGAATCAGTCTTGATTTAACATATATGTTATCTGGTGCAAATGGTTATAGATATGTATTGACTATAATTGATCATTATAGCCGGCATGTTAAGTTCTATTCCTTGCAAAGTTAGTCTACAGAGGAGGTAAGCAAAAACTTCCTTACGTATCTGAATGACTTTGGTGTACCTATGACTGTCATTATGGATAATGGTGCTGAATTCACTTCAAATCATTTTAGAGAATTATGCTGCGAACATGAGATCAATGCAGGTTATATTACCCCATATCGTCCACAAGGAAACAGTGTAAGTGAAAGGATGCATAGAACCATGAAAATAGTACTAAACGTGATGTGCAAAGGACATCCTTATCAATGGCTAAAGTACTTAGGTGAAACACAGCGTGTGCTCAATTCTGCTGTACATACCACTCTTGGTGAACAGCTTCATTATGTATTTTCATCTCGCAGGGCACCTAGACAAGTTACTAGTGTGTTACCCACAATAAATGATGGTGTAGAAGAGACTGCTATTGCAAAACTCATGAAATAATTCAGAAAACTCATAGAGAGATGGGCAGCAAGTATCGTGCAGTAGCCAATCAAAAGAGGAAGAATGAGAAAGTGGATGAAAACTGTCTTGTATTGGTTAAAAACGAAAATGTGATTCCCAGCACAAATAAGAAATTAAACCCAAGATTGTCTGGTCCTTATGTAGTAACCAAGGTGTTTAGGGATGGTGCTAAATATGAGTTGAAAAACTTGTTTGACCACACCATTATTGAACATGCTGCTGACAAAGTAAAACCTTTTGTAGGACAAGAACAGTGGTTAGTGAAAATGCAGGAAATGGACATTATCAATCCTGATGTGAACGAAAGAGTACAAATCAGAGGTGCTAGCAATATTGTTCCTCCCTCCAGATTAATTGAGGAAATTTGAGATCATTATTTTTTTTACTGTATTTTGTATTTTTGTGGTTTTATATGGAAACTTATTTTATTCTGTGCCTTAGAATTGTTCATGCATATAACAATTATGATAGTCTCTAAGTGTCCTTATGGGTTATGTTCATAGATTATGGATCTGATTATAACACTTTGTTACCGTGAACTTGTACTCGGTTGAGTTTGTGTATCAAGAGTAACCCCATCCAAAAGCTTTACAAACTCTGGTGGAGTTGTTCAAGTTATGTGACTGATGTGCAAGTTAGTCATTAGGATGCTTTAAGGGGTATATCATCTTCAAAGGAACTTTGCTCCTGCTTAGGGTTATTGAGTGCATGAGACTGAATGACATGAAGAGGTTGTTTTAAAGGAAAATAATCCTAAGGGATTATATCCATAATGAGGAGTGACTAGGTCTTAATTGAATATAAGATCACTCTTACATAGGTGTTTAACTTGGTAAGGTTATTAGGATGGTAAGGTAGAAACGTGCCTTAAGGGTGGCATCCCACAACTTGCTCTGTATGTCTGTCAGCAGACCATGAAGATTAAATGTTGCAGCCTATATCTGCCTGAGAGATGGCTACTATTCATGGCTTATAAAACTTGTTATTAGATCTGTTATCTACTCTAGATTTTGATAGATAGTTGATAGTCCTTGATAGATGAAAACCAATTTCTATAGGGGTAAAGTGATGTAATGACAGAAATATTTCATTTAACTGAATGGTAACTGCATGCTCAGGTACCAGATAAAAACTCAGCTTGTCGTAAAATGTTTAATTTCGACCTGTAACATTATAAGTCATTATAACATACCCATTTTTTTTTTTTTTTTTTTTTTGCATATCACCTTATCAGGAACATTAATCCTTATCACCATATGAACAAACATAAAAATTCTTACTAATAGTTATCATAACCATTATGTCATTACACAATCACCGTTACCACCAAGTTAAAAGATAAGTAACAATTAACTGCAAAAAGTCACTTACAACAATACCTCCTCTCTGATACCCAGCAGATTTCTCGTGCATTAAATATCAGCTAATTTCTTCTATCAGCTCTTACATTAACACATTCTAAAATACAACATCACTATAGTAGAGGAACAATGTCAAAATGCCAATACGATTGTTCAACCGAAACATATCCATAATTTACAAATCTCATTACACAAACAATAGCATACCTTAAAGAACACAAGCTACATATCAACACCATTTGCTTGCATGAGTGCACAGCTGCACTCCTCAGCAACTACACATGAACAGTTGGTTACGTGCACAACCTACACCTGCCAGTTACTGGCCACGTCGACAGTCGACAGTACCACTGCCCACCGCCACAATTTTACACTGTCGTCAGTGAGCATGCGCACACTTCACAAAACTTTACATTACTAAAATACTTAACAAAAACAATTATTAGTGTATAACTAATAATACACTCCCGCCTCCTTTATTGTTCTTCAACGGGTAGCAATGCCACCAACTTGTGAACCAATCTCTTAATAACTCTGTCACTTTGTCCCTTAAATTTTCCTGGTCTTTGTATTTTGTATCTAATGCTTACATATCTCACCTTATTGTCTCTGCCTGTTTTTTGTATCTATAACCTGCCCCCTTTTCCATTTTACTCGCACAACATTTGTGTTTTTTATCAGAACATTATCACCAGGTTGTACATTTCTTTTATCTGTGTGCTATTTTTGCCTCCCAATGAGTGTAGGGAAATAATCTCTCTGCCAATTACGCCAAAAAGTGTCGACAACATTTTGTATAAAGTTTAACCTTTTCTTTGTCTTACCTGAAGTAGACCATCAACCAGATGGTACTTTATTACTTGCTCTACCCAAAAGTAAATCGTTCGAACACAAATAGGTTCCTAATTCTACATCCATACTAGGTTTTAATCCAATAGGCCTTTCATTCATTAAGTTGGCTATTTCAAAAATTGTTGTCTGCAAATCACTAAATGTCAAAATAGTAGTTCCTATGAGCATTGACAGAGACCTTTTTACAGACTTAATTAGGGCCTCACTTAACCCATTTTGCCATGCAGCATCTGCAGACCGATTAAATTTCCATTTCAAGCCTTCTTTTGCTCCAAATTCAGTGATCTCATGTATGTTCCAGTTGTTAATATCACTCTCAAGTTCTTTACTTGCTGACACCAATTGTGAGCCTAAGTCAGAGTGCACAGTATCATGATAGCCATGAACAACTGTAAATCTTCTGAAACACCTTAAAAACTTTAAGTATCATATCCATCTACAACATCGATATACACGGCACGTGTAACAATACAATTGAATATAACACCATAGGCTTTCCCAGTTGTTCTTTTCTTTACATTATCTTTGATTTGAAAATGTCCAAAAATATCCACAGCAGTGTGATAGAATGCTGGACAAGGACTCATTCTTTCATCAGAAATATGACCCATTCTTTGACCTTCAACTTTGGCATCTAGTTTCATGCAAAGAGTACAACCTCTCTTTATCGATCTTATAATTTTACGTGCTGAAGGAACCCAAAATTTAAACTGAAGCTTACATAGTGTAACATCAACTCCAGCAAGATCCACCCTGTGTAAATAACTAATGTACAAGACTGTAAATGGATGCTTACCAGGTAATAGAATGAAGCTATCTTGGTTCCAATTATGTTTTAACCATCTTTCCATTCTTTGTCCTACCTTAATTGTACCATCTTCAGCTTGAAATGGTCCTAATCTTTGAAAGCATTTTTCCCAGTTCTCAGGAAGACTTTTTTGTGCTTGCATAATCTAAAACCTCTCAGCTTCCTGGAGTGATCCAGGTTCAAGTTTCTTTAGAACACCCTTAAAAGATTTCACCTTAACAATGTTAAATATCGTAGCAGTGACTGCAATTAACATATTATAGTTGTTGAATTTGGATGCATCAATTATGGTTTTTTCATGAACAGAGTATTGTGCAAGATTAACATGACTTCTATCGGGTAACTCACAATTCACCGATTGACTGATAGGCCACACTTCTAAAGGAAGGGCCATGAACTCTGGACCATATTTCCATGAATAGACAACTGCAACATTTAAAGGGTCCTGGGGTCTGGTCAATAGATTAACAGGATTCAATTCAGAAGCAATCCACCACCATTCCTTTGGGTCACTTTTTTATTGAACTTCTGCTATTCTAGTGGCTACAAAAGTTCCAAAGCCATAAATTTCCTTTTGGATTTATGCTCTAACAATGGAGAAATCTGTTATGTGCATTACGGAACTAAATTTATATGTCATTTCGTCTTCAATGGCTTTACGCATCCTGCACGCTATAACAGCTCCACACAATTCAAGCCTTGGAATAGATAACTGTCTACTAGGGGCTATCCTACTCTTCGCCACAATGAGCCTGCTCTCAAATGCACCAGACTCTAACTCCCACCTAGCATATGCAACAGCACCATAAGCATTTGTTGAACTATCACTGAAGATAACAAGTAAAGGCAATCCTTTGGCTGAGGTTGGCTTAACATTTCTTTCAAAATACAAGGTTTCAATGCCAAATGCTCATTATCTCCAGTACTAGTTCATCGTTTAATTTTAAAACTGCCATTAGAGAGTACATTTTCAATATCTCTGATTAGGGTAAATGCCTCAGCTTTACTCTCAACAGAATGGATTTTGTCATCTACATAGGAATTAGTTATTATCACACGTGATGCTTCTGGGAAGTCTTTTACCGACAATTCTGCAGTATGTCTGAGAGCTAACATTGCAATAATTCCCGAGGCCCTATCCCCGAAACCCATGCATGTCATTACATAGTGATCAGGTTTGTGATTACTTTGCAAATTTCTCCATACAAATCTATGTACATGTTCTAATTCTGGAAGCTTAATGCAATTATACATTTAGCTTATGTCACCGGCTATGCCTATAGCCTTTTCACGAAATCTTAGTAATATACCAAAAATGGAGTTTAAAATATTAGGGCCCTTTGCCCAAAAAATATTTAGAGAATGTTCCATATACTTTGCTGATGAATCAAAAACAATTCTCAATGGGGTTGATACAGATCCTGGTTTTAACACTTCATGATGCTGAATGTATGTGACAGGACCTACATAGTTTTTAACCTCTTCATCGGATAACTTCCGAATTACATTGCGCTTTTTCATGTCAAGTATCTGGTATTTATAAGCTTGAGCATAGTCTGAACCTAATTTCATCAATCTTTTCTCTGTGCCTTTCAATCTAGCTACAGCTACAGATACATTATTTTGCAACAGTTTGGGATCCTTAGTCCATGGAAATTTAGCAGACCATTCTTTTTTGTCCGGGTAATACATCAACCCACTTTCAATAACAGCCAGCTCCTTTTCCTCTTTTATACTATAATTGCCATTGCCAGTTGCATATTTCCCACAATGGCAACTACCACGTCTGGGATTACAATCAGTTCCTAACTATTCAATGGTGAAGAAATCATTTATCTGTGCTTTAATATCAATTACGGGTTCTACAGATATGTCACAGTCGGATATTGTACTGGAAACATGATTAATGCTAAGGCCTGGATTACTCCTAAACACTGATAAGGTAACAATGTAGGGATGACTGCCATACACACACATTCCAAACTGTGATTCCCTGAGCTGTAAATTTTCAGCCACAGTTTCCTTAACTGTTGGAATTAAGGAGCAATAATCAGAACCAATTAGGAGATCTATTTTCCCATAAGGTCTATCTAATGCACATACATTAACACCCTTGAATAAATGTTTCACTTTTGATAAATCTAGTTTACCAACTTGAGATGTAATGTCATCGATTCCATAAGCAGTAACATTGACATCATTCCCATCCTTGTCGGTTAGAACCAGATTATACTCTTTACTACTGTATGTCACAGTTTTGTCGCCCAATTTAGTCACAGCTAATCTGACACATTTTCCTTTCAGTCCCAACGCCTTAGCCCCATCATTTCTGATCATTGTTATATCAGCTCCCTAGTCAAATAAAGTTTGTAACTCCTGGTTACCACACTTGATCTTGTTAACCATAAAGAGAACACTGTTTCTTTTCAGACTTACAAAGGAATTTCCTGTTATGAACCCCTTAATGTATAATAGTATGATGAAATTTCCCACAAGTTTCATTGTTAACATCTACAGCATTACATCTGGACTTTAGACATTTCCTTGCTATGTGAACACCTTTAAAGCAATTAAAGCAAATACCTTTCTTCTTTACACTCTCCATTCTGTCATTAATACTCAAGTTCTGGAAAGTTGTACAATCTAAGATATCATGTCCATCTGACCCATGATACCAGCACCTATGCAGCCTTGTGTTGTCACTGATCTTATTCCTGTTCCGTTCAGCATTTTCTTCCGTAATTTTAGTGAAAAGGTCAGTGATATTTGTAATAGCAATTTCAAGTCCTGCTATCCTTTCCATCACATCTGACTCTTCCATGCTTTGTACTACGCTGATCTTCATAAGTACAGGTATAATTCACTTTAGCCTTAATATTATTATTGCTTCTAATATTGGCATTAAGGTATTTCATTGATTTCTTTTCACTCAAAAGGTATTCCAACAACTTTCTGAATAGGTCACGATTATTTACACACTCTGCTAACTTAACCCATTCACGCTTCTGTGTAGGTGGTAATAGTTTTTTCTATCTGGCTAGTCATGTTAGCAGTATTTAATTCTGCAGCCAAACTCATTTGGTCTAAGTAAAGAGAGCATTGCTCAATCTTATCAACCATTTTAATGAAACTCTCACCATCCCCTTTGGAAATAAGTTTAATTGACCTTATGTCCTCTACTACTACATCAATAATGGTTCTGCTGTTCCCAAAAGTTTCATCCTATTGCTCAAACATTTTATCAAAGTCATGATCTGCACCACGAACTGTATCCAAGGCCTCTCCTGAGAGACACTGGCTAAGCACAAAGGGATCTTTCCCATAATTTGATTGCATTTGTCTAAAATAATCTCTCGTGAAATTGCTATAGTCTCTCACACCTCCGTGAAACCTGGGCACATCAATCGGTTTTACTTTTAAAACTTTTTTCACCTGCATTTCGTCTTTAACATTCACAAATATCACATGAGCTGCACACTTTCTATCTTCTAATGCTTTGATATAAACGTTACCCTCTTCTATCAATAGAGCATCTCAGTTCTCATCTAATACATTGCAATACTGTTCATTAGCTAATTCAACTTCATCATAAGCCTTAACAACACCCTCATATCTTTCTTCTAAAATTTCTAATGCCATTTGATCTAACATATACTCATGAAACTTATCAAGCTTACATGTTAGTTTTGCCTTTGCGGTTCCCCTCCGCTGTTTGGCCTTCTTCTGTGCCTCCAGTGACATCCCAGCAGGGTCAATAGTTTTTCTATCTGGCTAGTCATGTTAGCAGTATTTAATTCTGCAGCCAAACTCATTTGGTCTAGGTAAAGATAGCATTGCTCAATCTTATCAACCATCTTAATGAAACTCTCACTATCCCCTTTGGAAATAAGTTTAATTGACCTTATGTCCTCTACTACTACATCAATAATGGTTCTGCTGTTCCCAAAAGTTTCATCCTATCGCTCAAACATTTTATCAAAGTCATGATCTGCACCACGAACTGTATCCAAGGCCTCTCCTGAGAGACACTGCCTAAGCACAAAGGGATCTTTCCCATAATTTGATTGCATTTGTCTAAAATAATCTCTCTTGAAATTGCTATAGTCTCTCACACCTCCGTGAAACCTGGGCACATCAATTGGTTTTACTTTTAAAACTTTTTTCACCTGCATTTCGTCTTTAGCTTTCACAAATATCACATGAGCTGCACACTTTCTATCTTCTAATGCTTTGATATAAACGTTACCCTCTTCTATCAATAGAGCATCACAGTTCATCTAATACATTGCAATACTGTTCATTAGCTAATTCAACTTCATCATAAGCCTTAACAACATCCTCATATCTTTCTTCTAAAATTTCTAATGCCATTTGATCTAACATATACTCATGAAACTTATCAAGCTTACATGTTAGTTTTGCCTTTGCGGTTCCCCTCCGCTGTTTGGCCTTCTTCTGTGCCTCCAGTGACATCCCAGCAGGGTCATTTTCTCCCGTGGAGCTGCCATTTTTCCCTTTATCTGCCATGATGAGTGTTGTCGAAATGTATGCTCAGGTACCAGATAAAAACTCAGCTTGTCATAAATTGTTTAATTTCGACCTGTAACATTATAGAAGTTAATATAACATACCCATTTTTTTTTTTGCGTATCACCTTATCAGGAACATTAATCACCATATGAACAAACATATATAAATTCTTACTAATAGTTATCATAACCATAATATCATTACACAATCACTGTTACCACCAACTCAAAAGATAAGTAACAATTAACTGCAAAAAGTCACTTACAAACAACAATGCCTCCTCTCTGATACCCAGCAGATTTCTCGTGCATTAAATATCAGCTAATTTCTTCTATCAGCTCTTACATTAACACATCCTAAAATACAACATCACTATAGTAGAGGAACAATGTCAAAATGCCAATACGACTGTTCAACCGAAACATATCCATAATTTACAAATCTCATTGCACAAACAATAGCATACCTTGAAGAACACAAGCTACATATCAACACCATTTGCTTGCATGAGTGCACAACTGTACTCCTCAGCAACTACGCACGAACAGTTGGTTACGTGCACAACCTACACCTGCCAGTCACTGGCCACGTCGACAGTCGACAATACCACTGCCCACCGCCACAATTTTACACTGTCATCAGTGAGCATGCGCACACTTCACAAAACTTTACATTACTGAAATACTTAACAAAAACAATTATTAGTGTATAACTAATAATACAGTAATTCCCTTGGCGATTATTGGACTTATAAACGAATTGGTTTCCATCTCATCAAAATGTTATGTTAGCCACACGTGGTTGAGATGGTGTAGGATCGAATGTGCATACGCAGAGGTGTAGAGAGGCGTACCAAGGGAGTAGTTGTGTCTGCAGTCGAGAGTTTGTGATTGAGTTTACAAGGTAAACAAAGGCGTAGTTGTATGAACCTCGGGCGAGCTGTGCGAGGTAAGCTCAGAGCACACTGTTCAAGTCGACAGCGATCAGTGTAGAGGGAAACGGTGTTGCTCCCCTTATTATTATAAGAAATTCTTACTTTCTCCCTTGTAAAAGGTATGCACTTGTTTTAGTTATAATTTATGTGTTTTATTAGCACTTGATATTGTCTATTGTGGTTATCTTTTTTAAATGTAATAACAGAATTATCGAATAAGGTTACGATAATTTTTCCAGTATTGAAACTGCTTAATACTGTGCTTGCATGTGGCTGGAATTGGGCCTCAACAGTCAGTAAGGATGTGCAATATTATTCCCAGATTTGTGAAAGTGTTAATTCTTGAGTTGGAAGGCTAACTGTGCAACATAACCAGTAGGTTAGGTAAGAGTACAGTATAGCCTAGGCTACGAATTGCATGTTGTTTGACATAGGATTGTTGTCCTAAATGAAGACTTTGTATTACAGGTTACCAGTTTGGAGTACCTGTCATGTACTAGTACTTGTAGAAGTAAGAATAAAAAGACCCTGGGAACTAGCCTTTCCCACAACCTCCACTACACATGAAGATCCGTCCTTCTTCACAGCAAGAGTCAATTTTAACCTTAAGTCTAGGCTTAGAGTATTAGCCTATGCCTATGATGTACACGGTATTTTTGGGCTCAGGCCATGTCGTCCTGATGTAAGGTTCCTATTGGTACCTTTCTAAGGGATATTTGGCTACAGTGATATTCCCAGAGAATTGGCCTTTAGGTCTCCAGAATTCTAACTCCTGGCGCGAATATCCTTAAAATTTCTCTTAAGTATATCGCATAATATCAGGGGACGTATATCTTGATACGACACATAACAATCTTCACCCCGAATAGCGTTTTTGCTTCGAGGGGGAAGAGTGGCGAAAAAGAAGGGGAGCCATTATCAAGGTTACCCTTCCTCCCGTACTATTACGAGTATCCAAGATGGTGCTTATTCCTATTTTAGTAGTGAATTCGCACGGTGGTATTCCCTGTTGCTCTAACGTTTGTGATCGATTAATTGAGGATTTATCATGCAATCTCCAGCTTCTTCTGTCTCTAGAAAGTTGAGTATTTTTTCTTTACAGTGTATGATTTTTAGCTCCTGCTTCACAGAGAAATTAGAGTAATTTTATGTGTTCGGAGCTTGGCCGATCACCGGAGGCGCCATGGGCGCTGTCGTTCTTGACGCATGTGTTATTTAGTTAGCAGAACGACATTCCTGGTTGTAATAGCATTAATAAATTATGAAAGCTACTTAGGCACAATTATACCAGTGAATATATATATATATATATATATATATATATATATATATATATATATATATATGTATATATATATATAATTATGCATACATTTTCCTCTTCCTGCTGTCGATCGTATACGATAGAGTTTCGGAGATTTAGGTAACCGAAATCTCGCCCCGCGCTAGTCTACCTAGCCTACGCGCTTCAGTATACTTTCATACATGATCCCAGTTTACCGTCGTGTATCGTTTTATCAATTCAACGGGAGATAGATATCTCCTAGAATTATTTATATAACTCGATACTCGTCTCCTGTGGAGATTTAAGAGTAATCCCTCCTTCCCTCTGAGTGCCGCCTTTGGCGACAACCCTATCTTGGTCTCGCCATAGAGTAGTCACTCCGGCTTGACTAGGCTAGTGTTTTCTGTTTCCCACTCTTGCCGGCGAGTATCCCGGCTTTGGTTTTCGACAGAACCTCAGAGTATTCAGTCTTTCTGCCGGCGGCCGAGCAGGCTTACAGCTGCCGGCATAGGAGGCTATGCCTCCCTAGGTCACACCTGAAGTGGTAGTATGATGCCACCACCTTCTCCCCTGCGGTCTAGAAGACTAGTCCTGTTTCAGCAGACCCTAGGCTGAAGAATAGATATTCTTCTGCCGTTAAGAGTTTCTCCCTTGTGTGGTAGTGGCGGCAACCTTGCCGCCTTCTTCCACACTTGATACAGGACCCGTTCCCTGCCCCTCTCTGTCCTTTAGCGATGGCCTAGCCATCGCAACCCTGTGGTCGTCATCCTACAATCTCACCGCTTGCCGGGTAGGTTGTGGTGCTGGCCGGGCTCCTACTTAAGCAGCTGTATAGTCACTCAGTATTTCCCTTATGGGCGCAAGGCTCCAGGAAAGGTTGTGCCGGCTGTGACGGCTGCCGGTGGGAGATCCCCCTACTGTCGAGTGTTCTTCAGTCCTCTCTTGGATTGCCATCCACATCCCCGAAGCCGGCAGTGACCGGCAGCGGGTTTTATGATTGGATGGAAGCTTGAATAATGCATTCACCCCTTCCATTTGAAACCTCATTCTGGAGAAAGGCAGTAAGATTAAAACCTTATTTGTTGTTAACAAACATTTAATAAGGTAGCCCTTCACTCGATGCTTTCTCTCTCTCTGTCAGCTAGTTCCGCCAGATGCTGCCGGCTGGACCGGTGCCGTCAGGTACTAACCCAGCCGGCGACATGCTGGCTGGGCTGGTGCTGCCGGGTACTAACCAGCCGGCGACGTGCCGGCTGGATCGTGCCACCAGGTGCTAGCCTAGCCGGCAACATGCCGACTGAATTACAGTATATGATTATATAGTAGCCAGTATATTTGCAGTATAGAATATACTGCAGACAGAAAACTATAGTATATATCATACAGTAGTTATCTTCCAACATAGCTTGTGCTTCCTGGCACAGTCTGTTGTTGAGACCAATCCTATGTTGGAAGGAAAGATTTCCTCCAATACACGTATAGTTAATCAGTTAACAACTTACCCCACAATATTAAAGAACTTAAGAAGGGTAGTGTTAAGTTGCACTTATCTACCCCTAGGAGTTAGAACCGTTCTCTTGGGTTTCCTGAATAGGAAAACTCTATGGCTTTAACTTGGGGGGGGGGTGTCACAGCAATTGGCTGGACAGGAAGCACAAGTATGTGTCTTTCCTAGTTCCTTTATAGCTTGACTATCCTAAGCTATAATGGTTAAAATATTAATATTTTATATAAATTGTATATCATGTGAGATAAACAACCGCATACTCATTTAATTTTCCTCTCTTTACAAGAGGACCTAGTGAAGTGCAATGTCATCTTCTGCAACCACAGGAGTAAGGACTTCTGTGGCCACAAAGGGTGCAGGTCTCATGCCCCCTGCACCATCACTAAAGAAACCCTGCGGTACTGGGACCCCCAAGGCTGCAGTATATGCCGGACCTTGGTTACCGATGCTTTTGACGACCCCAAGTCAGCGGAGTCGAGGGATGCAGCACGAGCAAAGCTGCGTAGATGGGTACATGGGTTCCAAAAGAACTTTACGGGACCGTACCTTCCTAGTGAAAGGATGCGCAACTTGCTGTTCAAGCGGGTATGGAAGCTGTCATACCCCAGGCACGACCTGAACTACCCTGCGTCCAGATTGCCATCGAGATGGAAGTCAGTGATGCACTGCAAGGCATGGACATCCACCAGGAGGAAAGGATGTCTGAAGTGTCCACGGACACTGAGAAGGATCTTCTCAAGGATGATCACTAGGAGGAGTCTACACTACCTCCCGATGAAGATGATGGAGTCGAGTCGGAGTCCCTTCCGTTGGTGCAGGCACTGGAGCCGTTACCTTCAACATCTTCTGACCCTCTATCAGACCACATGAGGCAGGCACTGGCCAATCTTATGGCTCTAATGGAGAGCATTCGCAAGCAAGGCGAAGCTAGGGAAACGAAACTTGAGAGAGAGCTCCGTGAAGCTCGACTCTCCGCCTCCCGAGGGTCACACAAGAGACTCAGAGTCCAAGACCTCCCATCCTGCTCCAAAACTAATCCCTGGAGGTATGCAGAGTTTATGCCGATCACCAACGGCAAACTCTACATTTCGGAGAAGATGGGAGCTGTCCCTCTTGATGACATTCAGTTCTGGCCAAGCTTCAATGCTTACCCAGACTGCTTCATTCGACTGAAGCAGTAGCCAGCGTCGAAGGAAGAGACAGAACCCAAGGAGGTCATGGTATTCGACCATGACAAGGCACAGGCTCTCTTGTTGAGCAGCCTAAAGAAGGTGGGCTACACGAACTTTAAGGTGTCTGCCCTGAGCAAGAAACATCCTACCTTTTTTGCTCCAGCTTCAATAGCCTTCCCCTTTACATCGAAGGCTTTTAAAGCCGTTTTCAAGGCAGTAGAGGCAGGCAAACCTTGTCCTACACTGGAAGAGTGTAGACCTCTGTTGTTAGCCCTGCCCATGGAGGATAAGGAGTGGAAAGAAGTCCACCTAACCTTCTCAGTTGGGAAGTTGGAGGCAGATATCGCTGGACGACAGTTCAACGAGAATCTCCCAAAGCTGTCAGACTTTCTCCTGTGTAGAGAGCAAGAGATGAAAGAACGACTAGAGGCATCCTATCCCTACAGAACTGTATGGAGATGTGCGCAGGCTTAAAGAGCACCCCAGACATGAACATGGTCATGGCCAAGATGCACATGGTTACCTTGGTAAAGTACCTGTATGGTTTTATGAAAGCCTGGAGAGCATGCAGAGAGTTCGTGTTTGCTACAGTAACTGTAAAACACAAACCCAGGAATGTGATAGCTTCCAATATCTGGGGTAAAGACCTCTCCCCAAATGAAGTGGTCAAGGAGGTAGTTGACAAGGCTGCCACGGAGAATAGGAACCTTCTCCAGAAGTGAGGCATGTCATCCAAACAGAAGTCTTCCCCGGATGCGGGTCCCCAGCCTAAGAGAAAGACCAAGAGACCTAGACTACCTTCTCGGCCTACCCAACAACAACATTCCACAGTCACCATGACCGCGTTGCCCCAAGTGGTTGCTCAAAAGCAAACCATTTTCCAGATGGTACCTCAACAGCTGGTTGCCCAGTCACCAGCATTCAACCCTGGGTTCGAGAGGCAGACCACTACCTTTCGTCCCAAAGGTAGAGGCTCCAGATGGGGCTCCTTAAAACACCCCTCACGAGGTAGGGGAGGACGCGGTCTGGGAGGTAAATCCTCCGAACAACAGAAGCAATAAGATGCTTCAGGTAGGAGGGAGGCTCCAACAATTTCAGGATCGTTGGACCTTCGATCCTTGGGCCAACAGCCTAATCAAGAACGGACTTGGATGGAGCTGGTGCAAGGTTCCACCATCATTTCTTCAATTCTAACAACACTCCACCTCCTTACTGGAAGAATATACCCTAAAACTATTGAGCAAACGGGTAATAAGGAGGGAAAAGTCCATCAAATTCCAGGGAAGGCTGTTTTGTGTTCCCTAAAAGGACTCAAACAAACTCAGAGTCATTCTGGACTTGTCGCTACTCAACAGGTTCATCGAGAACAAGAAGTTCAGGATGTTAAACCTTCAGCACATAAAAACCCTGTTACACAGTCTCAATAGACCTGACAGATGCTTACTGGCATATTCCAGTCAACCACACCCTCTCCTCCTACCTAGGATTCAGGCTACAGAAGAAAAACTACATCTTCACAGCCATGCCCTTCGGACTAAACATGGCCCCAAGGATCTTCACGAAACTTGCAGATGCAGTCGTTCAACAACTACGCCTAGAAGGTGTTCAGGTAGCAGCGTACCTGGACGACTGGCTGGTGTGGGCAGCATCCAGGACGGCTTGTCTGCAAGCATCCAAGAAAGTGAACCAGTTCCTGGAACATCAGGGATTCAACATCAACATCAACATCAAGAAGTCTCAACTTTCTCCAGCTCAGGTGTTTCAATGGCTCGGAATCCATTGGAACTTGAAGTCACACCATCTCTCCATTCCCCCAGGGAAGAGGAGAGAGATTGTAGGATCCGTCAAGAGACTACTGAAATCCGACAGGATCTCATGACACCAACAGGAAAGAGTACTGGGCTCTCTCCAGTTTGCAGCAGTGACAGACCCAGTGCTAAAAGCACAGCTGAAAGATGAGTCAGGAGTCTGGAGAAGATATGCATCAAACGCTCGAAGAGATCTAAGAAGACCAATACCGACCTTACTACGATCACTTCTCAAGCCATGGTCGAAGGCCAAGAACCTAAAGAGGACTGTGGCCTTACAACCACCTCCACCATCGATAACCATCCACACGGATGCCTCGACGAAAGGATGGGGAGGTCACTCCCATCAAAGGTAAGTCCAAGGGACTTGGTCTTCTCTGTTCAAGACTTTTCACATCAACATTTTGGAGGCCATGGCAGTCATTTTGACATTGAAAAAACTCTCTCCTCGCAGATCAGTCCACATCAGGCTGATCCTGGACAGCAAAGTGATAATGAGGTGTCTGAATCGATAAGGCTCGAGATCCCCCCATATCAACCATGTGATATTAGCCATCTTCTGTCTGGCGGAAAAGAAGAGATGGCACTTATCAGCAGTTCACCTTTAAGGGTTCTGCAATGTGACGGTGGACGCTCTATCCAGGCTCAAGCCGATAGAGTCAGAATGGTCCCTAGATGCAGGCTCATTCTCCTTCATCTTACAACAAGTCCCGGAACTAAAGATCGACCTCTTCGCGACGAGCGACAACAAGAAACTACCTCGATATGTAGCCCCATACGAGGACCCTCTAGCGTAGGCGACGGACGCCATGTCCCTCCATTGGAACAAATGGAACCGGATTTACCTGTTCCCTCCGACCAATCTCCTACTGAAGGTCCTCAACAGGCTGAGATCCTTTCGAGGAACGGCAGCTCTAGTGGCTCCCAAGTGGCCCAAGAGCAACTGGTTCCCTCTGGTAATAGAAATGAAGCTGAGGCTGGTCCCCTACTGAACCCAGCGCTATCTCAATGGGTGCAGAAGTCGACTATCTTCGCTTCATCACAAAGAACCCAAAACCTTCATCTCATGATTTTCTTGCCCTAGCGGTTAAGAAAAGGTTTGGGATCTCAAAAGGCAGTATAGACTTCTTAGAAGAATACCAGTCCAAGTCAACCAGAAGCAATATGAATCGTTTTGGAAAAAGTGGGTTGCTTTCGTCAAAGTCAAAGGACTGAAAGAAATCTCAATAGACTTTTGTCTGTCCTTCTTTATCCACCTTCATGAACAAGGCCTGGCAGCCAACACAATAACTACGTGTTAGTCGGCGTTGACTAGACTTCTCTTCTATACGCCTTTCAAGTAGACCTATCGAACGAAATCTTTAACAAGATCCCAAAGGCATGTGCTAGACTCAGGCCTGCAGCTCCTCCGAAGCCCATTTCATGGTCCTCGGACAAGGTCCTACATTACGCTACAACAGTGAACAATGAAGATTGCTCTCTCAAGGATCTGACTCAAAAAGTTATTTTCCTATTTGCCGTAGCCTCAGGGGCTAGAGTTATTGAAATAGTGGCCCTATCTGGAAACGGAGGCCATATTCAGTTCACAGAAGTGGGAGAACTGAATCTCTTTCCTGATCTAACCTTTCTCGCCAAAAACGAGCTACCCACTAAGAGAATCTGCCCTCTGAAGGAAGATGTCTCTCTGTGTCCAGTAGAATGTCTAAAGGTATATCTTTGAAGAACTTCAGACTTCAGGGAGGACAGCTCTTTAAAGGAGAAACTTCAGGATCAAACTTATCCCTAAAACAACTGAGGGCGAAGCTCACCTACTTTATTCGCAGAGCGGATCCTGACAGTACTCCCGCAGGTCATGAGCCAAGAAAAATTGCTTCATCACTGAACTTTTTTCAGTATATGGACTTTGAGCGTCTTCGCTTATACACTGGATGGAAGTCATCCAGAGTGTTCTACAAACATTATGCAAAGCAAGTGCATGAGTTGAAGCATTATGTGGTGGTGGGAGGTAGTGTATTAAAACCTGTCGTCTAGTGCTGCGATGAACAGTGAATTGATTGGGACTCTCAATTATGTTGTAAAGATGTTGACACCTTCCAGTGCAATACCTTTGAAGTGAGTGTCACCATGGTGACACTAAAGACTTCAAAAACCTCAGGTGTAGAATTATACAAATAACACTTGTGTCGTGTGTACTTTACACAGTGTTGATAATATCAACAATTACAGAAAACTATATCAGAAAATTTTATTCAATTTTCAAATTTCATAGTGGCACTAATCATTTCTTCCCTTTCAGGTAGAAAAATTGTTCTGTATCAAGTTGTATATATATGTATGATTCTCCTAATATATATTAATATATATTACACATGCTATTCTATCTGTAGTTATCTTTCGTGAACAAATATCCATTAATTTGAAATTACGTCTTATTTCGCCTCATAATTAACACAAATAAAGTATAGCCAGAATTTTCTTACTTACTTACCTAAGTATACCTCATATTATTTTCTATGTACGGACAATAAATATATCTGATACTTTTGCTCCAACAAGTATATACAAACTGTGAGACTCTTGTATATCTAGTTGATACTATGTTCATACAGTATATGCAAACCTTGAGACCCCTTTTCTACTGTCTAGTATGACTCTTCCCTGCAGGGGGCAGGAAGCCCTAACATTGCCTGTGATTAGTGGTAATGACGTATAACGGTAACGTCATATGTCTTAATGGTCCGGATAACCATAGGAAAATCTGTCCCAAGGATAAGGCACCTATGAAAATCCACAGATACAGTACTTTCTAGTAATTCTTTGGTAAACTCCCATCAGGACGACATAGCCATAGCCCAAAAAACGGATTTTGAGCGTAACGAAAAATATATTTTTGGGTGAGATAGCCATGTCGTCCTGATGGACCCGCCCTCCTTTTCCATAGAAAAGGCCTAGGCAAGATCCCTCCCGAAACTACTATATCTTTAGCACCATGCTCAATGCTACAAGGAATAAGCGCCATCTGGGTTACTCGTAACAGTAAGGGAGGAAGGGTAACCTTGATAACGGCTCCCCTTCTGTTTTCGCCACTCTTCCCCCTCAAGGCGAAAATGCTATTCGGGGTGAAGATTGCTATGTGTAGTATCAAGATATACGTCCCTGATATTATGCGATATCCTTAAGAGAAATTTTAAGGATATTCACGCCAGGAGTTAGAATCCTGGAGACCTAAAGGTCAATTTTCTGGGAATATCACTGTAGCCAAATATCCCCTAGAAAGCTACCAATAGGAACCTTCCATCAGGACGACATGGCTATCTCACCCAAAAATTCCGTTTAGCCTATGCCAAGGTTTGGTTTGTTATAGATAGGCTAGCCAGGAATACGTTGATTGTCCTAGATTGAATGGTAGCCTCCAAATGTAAGTCAGGACAATTGACGACGGTAAGAGATTACTGAAAAGTCATGTTGGAAACGGCATGACACTAAAATATATAGTACTACATTTTAGCATGAATCATATCATGCAGGCAGCCTCTCTGTAGCTACCATGGCATTTACTCCTATCCACTAAAAACATACGGTCGACGAAAAATAGAATCCTTATTTTCAATTCTTGACAAAATATGGAAGGTTAATCTACTGAGGCCATTTACAATGACCACTTGTGACAAATACAGTAAAATAGATTACAACATGAATAATTCATCCCCAAAATCAATCTAACTGTCACTTCTATACAGTTGACACAAGCTAGTGTCCTTCTAATTTCAGTGTTTTAATTTCACGAGACCGTAAAGCTAGTATAGATTTTGTTCCTGTGAAATTAAAACACTCTGGATGGACTTCGATTATTATGGAGGTGCATACCTAAATGTAATTTTTCCTTGATTCTTTATATAAAGCCTGTTGATTTCGTAGCTTCTATGTCTGTTATTATCCACAAGTTAGCATTAAGAGGTTCCTTTTGTACTTGTTCGTGAATTGGTAATATTACTCCATTAGGTAAATGTGCTCGCGGTAGCTGAAGTCCAGCTGAATTACTGTCTAATTCTCATAATTCCCATATTATCTAATTTTTTTTTTTTTTTTTTTTTTTGGCAAACGAGTAAATAGGTTTGCTGAAGGTAATCCTCTGTTCCTTAGTTTGCAATTTGGCTTTCCTAAAGGCCTTGGAGCATGTGATTCCCTTCCTACAATCTACAGTGCTGTACAGAAATCTCTTGATTGTGGTCAATAATTTTATATGATTGGCCTTGATTTTAGTATTGCCTTTGGCAGTGTTATTATTATTATTATTATTATTATTATTATTATTATTATTACTTGCTAACCTACAACAATAGTTGGAAAAGCAGGATGCCAGGGGCTCCAACACGGAAGATAGCCCAGTGAGGAAAGGAAAAAGAACAATAAAATATTTTACAAAGAGCAACAACACTAAGACAAATATCTCCTATATAAAGTATAAAATCTTTAACAAAACAAGATGAAGAGAAATAAGATAGCAGTGTGCCCGAGTGTACCCTCAAGCAAGAGAACTTTAATCGAAGACAGTGAAAGACCATGGTACAGACGCTATGGCACTAACCAAGACCAGAGAACAATGGTTTGATTTTGGAGTGTCCTTCTCCTAGAAGAGCTGCTTACCATAGATAAAGAGTCTCTTCTACCTTTACCAAGAGGAAAGTGGCCACTGAACAATTACACTGCAGTAACCCATTGGGTGAAGAAGATTTGTTTGGTGATCTCAGTGTTGTCTGGTATATGAGGACAGAGTGGAATATGTAAATAGGCCAGACTATTGGTGTGTGTGTGTGTGTGTGTGTGTGTGTGTGTGTGTGTATGTATGTATAGGTAAAGGGAAAATGAACCGTAAACAGTGAGAAGGATCTTATGTAGTACTGTCCCCCCAGATGCTGAAGCCTTGACGAGGATGGGGGGCTTAGGGATTAGCAGCTGGGCTCTAATGAACAGTGGGAACTACTTCCCATTGGACCTCGGTGCCCAGCTGTCGATTCAACTAAATCAGTCAGCACTTTCTCTTTTACTTTTGATTATTTCTTTTTTCCTCCCATCTCTTCCTTTTGGGCTCGATATTGTTGACGACTTTGGCATGTTCGATTTTACTTTGGATGCCGCTTTGTATTTGGCAGAGTGTGGGATGGAGTGCATTCCATCTCAACCTGTGCCAATTTAGACGCCATCACCCTCTGGCAGACCCCATTGGGTGCAGACCAAGTCTGTTAAGAGTCGGGCTCCAGTGATCCGGTCTTAAGTCACCCATATTTGCGGGTAATGGTTGACGCCAGGCATTGGAGTCGACGGTGGGAGGGGCTAACCATCCCCACTGACCAGTGTACGCCCACCTTAAGAGAGGCAGCCCCTCTCTAATAGAGGACTGGTCCCCGCTGAAGCCTCTTCTCGTGTTGGGCCACATGGGATAGGAGGACTGACATCCTCCGATAAGAGGTGGATAACCCGGCTTGCTTTTTCAAAAAAACCCAACACCTCTGTTGACGACCTGGAAAATACAAACATGGACCTCGGTACAGACAGCTCCAACTCGGGTTCTAACATTGTAACGTTAGAACCTTATTCACGTCATGTGAATAATAAAATACTAGAGAAGAAGAGCGAGAGAGTGAAAAATGATGACAGTACGGAAAGATATAGAAAAGTAGAAGTATTACCTGGTCACTATGAAGTAGTGAATTATGGAAATTTTTTTATCTTGGAATTTGAAAACGGAAGAAATGAGCGTATAAATGTTTTTAAAGCTAATAGAGAAATAGTTACCTTATGTGGAGGGCAGCCAAAAATTTTACCCCAGGGAAATGGAAGTCTCTTGATAGAGACACTCTCCCCATTACAAGGTGAAAGGTTAAAAACACTTACAACATTGAATGGTCATAGGGTAAAATGCGTTTCACACCCTACTTTCAACCAGAGTAGAGGTGTGATATATGCTCCAGAATTGTTGGATATAGAGGAGAAAGAAATAGAGGATGAACTGAGAAGTCAAGGAGTAGTTAAAGTAGTCAGAATGAGAAAGAGAGTTGGAGAACAACGTATCCCTCTTGCTACTCTGATTATAACATTTGATCAATGCCAATTACCAAATGTTATAAAAGCTGGATGGCTATCTTTGAAGGTAAAACCATATATCCCGTCACCATTGCGATGTTATCATTGCCAAATGTATGGCCATTTAAGCCAGAAATGTAAAGAAAAACTAAACAATAAGCCAGCTGTTTGTGCCAACTGTGGAAAAAGTAGTCATGGAGTATGCATAGAAAACCCTAATTGCATACATTGTGGGGAAGCACACCCAGCTACATCTAAAAGCTGTGTAAAGTTTATTTTTGAAAAAGAAATCCAGGCCATTAGGACCATGGAAAGGGTTACTTTTAAAGAGGCTCGTAAAAGAGCTCTTGAAAAGCAAATAAGACCAGGGCAACCTTTTTCAATGGTCCTGAAGAAAAACTTGTCAAACCACACAGACGAAAATTATATCTCTACTTCTAAGATAAAGAAACAAATGAAAGTAGTTAAAGAGGTTGAAAGTCCCATCGAAAATCTATATCCAGAAATTGTGGAAAAATCAAAACGGACACTTAAAGATCTGAAAATTATTCAAAAGCCAACTACTCCGATTTTAAACAATAGTACAAACCTCTCACAGGCTGTTTCCTTGCCTGATCTGATGGAGGTTGCACTCGAAACCAATTTACCTGGTGAACCCGTAGTGGGGAAGTCGCAAAAACCTGACAGATCACAACCTTTTAATCGAAAAAGAGAGAGACCTCCCTCCCTCTCTCCTCCTACCATAAGAAACATTAAAGCCACGACTTCCAATAAATATGATATCTTGTCTGCTGATGTTTCTGAACAACTAGAAGGTAAATTGAACCAATCAGAAATTCAAGTTGAGGGCCACCATCCTCCTCAACAATTAGATCAAAAGGACACAAAGAAAAAGAGAAACACAAAACCCACTATATCAAGATCCTCTCTAGAGTTACCTCCGGGAAACATTGTTAGATCAAATATTGTCAATGGGAAGACTTCATCTAAGGTGTCTTCCAAAAAATAAAACATAGTTTTTTCCTCCATTCTGCAATGGAATTGCCAGGGTTTAAGGGCGAAATATGAACAACTTAAGCTCCTCATACGTGAGCACTCCCCTATAACAGTATGTCTACAAGAAAGCAAGCTCGATGCTAATACTCCTTGTCCTCGAGAGTATGTTAGCTATAGGACACCATATGATCAACGAGCAGGGAGCCATGGGGGAAGTCTTATATACGTTCGTCGAGATGTTCCCCAAATATCTTTGTCTATCTGTACCCCTCTGCAGGCAGTGGCTGTACAGATTGATATAGGGAGAAAATACACAATCTGTTCTCTTTACTTGCCTCCAAATGATAACATCTCATATGATAATATAGTAGAGGTGATTAAACAACTCCCACAACCCTTTCTCTTACTAGGAGACCTTAATAGTAGACATCCTTTATGGGGTGATGTTTTAGCAAATGCAAGGGGTAATATTATATCGTCAATTTTGGAGAATGAAGATGTCGGACTCCTCAATACAGGAGAGCCCACACATTTTCATGTACAGACAGGTACCTTGTCCTGCATTGACCTATCGGTTGCAAGCTCTAACTGTCTTCTCGATTTTAATTGGAGAACATTAGATGATTGGCATACTAGTGATCATGCACCAATCATTATAAACACCAACAATGGTCCACCTATACAAAGATCACCTCGATGGAATCTTGATAAGGCGGACTGGAATAGATTTCGGGAGTTAAGTGAAATTGAAGGAAATGCAGAACAGTTTGAAAGTGTTGATGATGCCATAGACTTACTTAATGGAACTCTTCACACAGCAGGAGTGAATTCCATTCCCAAAACAACTGGGATATTCAGACGACGACCAGTCCCCTGGTGGTCGTCAGAACTAACTGCCCTGCACAGAGCCACAAGAAAGTCTTTAACTCGATTGCGCATGCACCGTAATGAGGAGAATTTAGTCATATACAAGAAATGTAGAGCACAGTTCCGCCGTGCCATGAAAGAAGCTAGGCGCCAGTCTTGGATGTCCTTTGTTTCCTCCATTAACAGTAGAACACCAACATCATCTGTGTGGAGGAAAGCAAAAAAGATAGCAGGAAAATTCACCCCAAACCCACCACCAGTGTTAAAGATAAATGGCCAGTATATGACTGGAGCAACCGAAGTTAGCAATGCCCTGGCTGACCATTTCTCAAATGTATCGTGCAAGTGTCAAGCAGCTCCTGGTCACCAGTATAGGAGCAATGAAGAAAAGAAAGTTTTAAACTTCGCAACAAGAAAGCAAGAGTCATACAATTCTCCTTTTACTGAAAGAGAATTTGATTCTGCTCTTGCTACTTGTAACGATACAGCCCCTGGACCCGATGGAATTCCATATGCAATGATTAAACATGTACATTTTAATACAAAGTTATTTATTTTAAGCATTTTTAATAGAATATGGCATGATCATAGTTATCCAAGTGTTTGGGAACTAGCCATTATTTTAGCCTTTTTAAAACCCGGTAAGGACAAGTTTTTAGCAGCAAACTACCGACCTATTGCATTGACATCTTGTTTATGTAAAATCATGGAGAAGATGGTCAATGCAAGACTGATTTGGTACCTTGAAAAGAAGAATATTTTATCACCCATTCAATGTGGATTCAGGAAAATGCACTCAACGACTGATGTGCTGATACAACTTGAGTCCTCCATTTGTGAAGCCTTTGCTTCCAAACAGCACCATGTGACAGTTTTTTTTTATCTTGAAAAGGCATATGATACCACATGGAGATACGGTATACTTAAAAGAATCCATGAGTGCGGATTGAGAGGTGAGCTACCACTATTCATCCAGTCATTTCTTTCACATAGAGTTTTCCAAGTGAGAGTTGGGGAAGCTCTATCACAGAGTAAATGCCAGGAAGAAGGAGTTCCTCAGGGGAGTGTGCTGAGTGTAACCCTTTTTGCACTAGCAATTAATGGGATATCCTCAGTCATTCCCCGGGATGTTCTTGCAACATTATTTGTGGATGATCTCTCCATATCATTTGCTGGAGCCAGAATGGCAATGGTTGAGAGAAAAATCCAACTCTCTATTGATAAAATTATCCATTGGGCCGATATGAATGGATTTAAGTTCTCAACAAGTAAAACTACAATTGTCCATTTCTGTCGTATACGGGGAGTACATCCAGACCCGGATATATACATCAAAGGTCAACGGATCCCATGTGCAAGTGAAGCAAAATTTTTAGGGTTGATATTTGATTGTAGGCTTACATGGGTTTCTCACTTAAAAACATTAAAAGCTAAATGTGTTGAAGCTATGAATCTTTTAAAAGTCTTGTCCCATACATCATGGGGGGCAGACCGCAATACAATTTTAAAATTATACAAGGCCTTGATATTTTCCAAAATTAGTTATGGATGCGAAATATACTCCTCAGCAACCCCAAGCCGGTTAAAAATACTAGATTCAATACATCATGCTAGCATTAGATTGTCCACAGGAGCCTTTAGAACCTCCCCTATCACAAGTCTCCTTGTTGATGCTGGGGAGTTGCCTCTGGACCTTTACCGAATGTCCTCTATTATTCGGTATTGGTTTAGATTGCAAAGACTCCCCAATTCTTCAGCCTTTCAAACTGCAAGCCTTGTAAGGCACTCAACCTACTTTGAGTTGCACCCAAAATCTCCTCAACCTTTTGGGTTTTGGGTTAACCAATTATTAAAAAATCTGGATATAATTAGAAATAAGGTGCTTCCATTCAAGGTATCATCAACGCCTCCATGGAAATTACCTGACATATCTTTTTGTAGATACTTTATTGGAGTTAAGAAGAATTAGACTGACTTAGAATCCAGGTCTCTTTTTATGGAACATGTTGAAGAACATAGAGGTTCGACTTTTATATATACTGATGGCTCCAAATCTGATGCTGGCGTTGGATTTGGAGTACATAGTAATGATTTTAACTGTAGAGGTGCACTTCCTCTAACAGCTTCCATATTTACTGCCGAACTGTATGGCATATTAACCACTATTGAGAAAATAGCTTTGGAAAAGGAGGGTAATTTTACAATTTTTAGTGATGCAAGGAGTGTTCTTCAAGCTTTAGAAGTTTTTAATTCTAGTAACCCTCTAGTTTTAAAGATTTTAGAATGGCTTTTTATTATTGGACGGAAAGGTATAACTGTTCGATTTTGTTGGGTTCCAGCACATGTAGGTGTGTCTGGGAATGAGAAGGCAGATTTACTGGCGAAGAATGCGGCATCCGAGTTGCTACCAAGGAGGTATCCCATTCCATGTAACGATTTCCTACCTTACATCAAGAAATTGGTATGTGATAAATGGCAACAGCACTGGGATAGTCAAGATGGCAATAAAATGAGGGAAGTAACAAATATCATATCACCTTGGAGGTATAACATGATTCCCCGAAAATGGGAGACGTCTCTTTGTCGTCTCCGTATTAGTCACACACGGTTGACACACGAGTTTCTGCTGAAGGGCCAACACCAACCGTATTGCGAGGACTGCTTAGTACCTTTAACAGTGAGGCATTTGTTGACCGAATGCCCTAATTTTACTAACTTAAGAAATAGATATCTGTTTGAGGCTCGAGGTGAGGATGGCAGGTTTATCCTTGCCAAGATTCTTGGACATGATGTGTCTTACTATGCGAGCGGAATTTTTAGATTTATTTCAGAAGCAGGTCTTCTGAAAACTATTTAACTATTGTAATGACTTCTTAATTTTTATGGTTTTAATTGAATTTGCTTTTAATTTTCATATACAGTAAATGGTATCGGCATCAATGACCTTAGATGTCAGGATGCCAGAAAACTTTCAATCAATCAATCAATTATGTAGTACTGTCTGCCATTCAAAAGACCCCATAACTCTCTAGCGTTAGTATCTCAACGGGTGGCTGGTGCCCCGGCCAACCTACTACTCCTACTACAGTAATCATTAGGCCCTTGTCTTCAAACTCTAACAGTTGGGAATAGGGGGATGTTTTCTTAGCATCATTATCGAATCTAAGTAATAGATCACAAAGAGTAGTTTTTGACGGGCACGATAGTGGGTGTAGGAAAGTGATATCTGGTGTTCCTCAGGTTAGTGTTTTTGGCCCATTACTTTTCATACTGTATACACATGATATGTGGTTTGGCATTGCAAACAAACTCATTATATTTGCAGATGATGCTATTCTCTTTTCATCAAATCCATCATTTTAATGTAGATCTGCCATTCCTGGATCCCTTAACAGAGATCTAGCCAAAGTTAGTTCATGGTGCAAATTATGGGGCATGAAGTTGAACCCTAACAATATGCATAATATAATTGTAAGTAGGTAGAAGACATTGGCTCCTCAACATCCAGATTTCTACATTGATAATGTTTCTTGAACTATATACGAGTTATTTAAAATTTTAGGTGTGGTTACTGATTGCAAATTTACTTTTGGGAAGTAGGCTACATTTGCTCTGTTTTTGCTTCAATTGCACAACAATTGTATTATTGCGAGTCTTTCGAGATTTTTGGTGATATATCTATCCTGAATAAATGTGCCTTGTTTCGAGTATTATTCTCTAGTCTAGTCTTCAGCTGCTGAATATAATCTTACTTTTTTGGACAAAAACTTGCTGGCGATTAAATTACTTATCTCTGATCTAGATATTAATCTCTAGCACCATCATTCAGTTAGTTCTTTATGTATGTTGCATAAGATTTTTCATAATTATGACCATCCTTTGCATTCGGATCATTCCAGACCACCATCTTGTACACAGTACTAGGTATACCGTTACTTTTAAGTCATACTTTCTTCACCATAAGACTCAATACTGCATAGTATTCTAGATGATTTATTCCAACTCTGACTAAGTTGTGGCATTGGCTAATCTTTCTAATTTGGTAGTTGAATCGATGGAACTTCAGAAATTCAAACTTTCAGCAAATGTTTTTATGTTGAACAGGCTGCTACGAGCCTCTTTAACTATTGTTTATTTGTGACATATCTATTTTAACATTGTTACTAATGTAAAGATATTTCAAATTCAATATTTGTTACTTCTGATATTGTTAATTTATTTCCTTTCCTGACAACTATATTTCTGTTGGAAACGTTGCACATAACTGTATAATCCTGATTTTATAAGAGTATACATCTGGAATAATAATACCAATTCCCTAATATTGCAAGAGGGCCTTTGAGCTATAAACTGGATTGTATCCATGGGTACTCTTCCTTTCCCCATATTCCCCACTTCCCTATTCTTATTATTATTCCTGATTTTATAACTAGGGATATAGCTTGGCAGCTAGCTAGTAATAATGATAATCACAACCTAAACAGTAGTCGCCTTATCATGGTAAATAAGGTTCACTATACCTCAACATAGGATTTTGAAAATACATGTAAGCCATAAGGTTTCGTTGCTTTGGCTGATGGAAATGTTCAGTAGACCAAGCTCTGTCGCGAGGTAACCTTATTACTGTGGTTCATAAAATCTTATGGACATTTTTTCACAATTTCCTAATGAGGATCTTAATGTAATGTATTTAGCCGAAACAAATTCCCATTCACAAGATATATGCCTCAATTAAATGAGACAGTCCAAAACTATTCCATAAGTAGCTAAATAAAATTCATTCGTCTTGTTGTTGTTGGGGTATTAAAGTCAACACTTGTTGTTGGCACGGGCCTTTCCCTTGGTTGGCCCGTTAAAGTTGAAAATAAACTATTTTTGGGAAGAAATCTTGATTCAACAGAAGGCAGTTTAATATGTAAAATAAAAGAAAATATGAATCACTGTGAGATTTACACAATTTCTTTTATAAAATAAATGTTTTAAATGCAGATTCAATTTACGCTACTTACATTAGGATCTTTCTTTCTATTGTATTTGTGTTTTAACATCTGCAGTAAAGCAACAAAAAGAGAGGAAACAAATTCCTCCGATATATATATATATATATATATATATATATATATATATATATATATATATATATATATATATATATATATATACAGTATATATATATATATGTGTGTGTGTGTATATATATATATATATATATATATATATATATATATATATATATATATATATATATATATATATATATATATATATATATATATATCTATATCTATATCTATATATATACATAGAGAGAGAGAGATATATATGTATATATATATATATATATATATATATATATATATATATATATATATATATATATATATATATATATAGAGATAGATATATATAAATATTTAGATATATATATCTATATATATATATATATATATATATATATATATATATATATATATATATATATATATATATATATATATATATAGACAACGTCAGTTAATTCTATGCAGCTGTAATATAACTGAATGGCCTTTACAATAAACAAAAACGTGACTAACAGTGCGAATATTTTGATTTAGAATACAAAAAGTCTACTGTAATCAGTCTAGACTATGATATGGCAAACACTTCAGATCTGTATCAAACGCCACTTATGAAGTGTATAGGGAAATTCTCAAGCTGAATGATCAACCTGTATCATATCCCACTACCTCATAGGAGCACTTCCTCAATACCCTTTTCGAAAGAGCAGCTATGAGATCACATAGGTCTTCTTCTCTACACTGTCCCACTTGATAGTGTCCCGTACTTCAGGGACATCACGAACAATATCTCTGAAGTTGAAAAGGTCAAATCTTCAGATATTAGTTCCTGGTTCTGTTGCACAATTCTCAAGCACTTCACTATTCAAGAAATCTGTTGACACACCACATGAGTAGGCCTAGGTGTGAATTGTTTGGTACCTTCAGACGGGACATAACACAAATCCCCAATGGAGTTGGCAATGGAATATTATTAGTCATAACACGTTTCGTAATAATCATGTGACATATGCCTCAAATAATTGAGACAATACGAAATAGTTTTTCTTTGTCATTGTAAAATAGGTTGGAAAAAAACACCTTTTGGGAAGAAGTGATGATTCAACCGAAAGCAACTTAATACGTAAAAGAAAGGAAAATATTAATAACTGAGATTTAAAGTTTTCTTTTATAAAGAAATCGTTTTGTGTGCTGATTCTATTTGCATTACTTTTATTAGGGTCTTTTACAGTAAATGTCTTCAACATCTGCAGTATGTAGGTCGGTTGCAGATTGGCTCAAACTTTTCTCCAGACAGGGTCTTTTTTTTTTTGACATGTCATACCCCTGCGGTGATGTCAATTACCAGTAAATGTGACATTACAGAATTGTTTTCTTGTACAAATAAAAACCTTTGTCATTGTAAAATAGCTTGCTTGCTTAGATTGTCCAGCCCTTTTGGCTGGACACGGGGTCTTGCGTTGGGAGCCCGTCTAGAATAGATTAGAAATGAACATTTCTTGGGAAAAAGTTATGATTTCAGCGAAAGCAATTTAATTTGTAAAAGAAAAGAAATTTTGAGTACGTGAGATTAAAAAAAAATAATGAAGAAAGCATTTTAAATTCTGGCTCTATTTGCATTACTTTTATTAGGATCTTGTATTGTGTATGTGTTTAACATCGGCAGTATAGTGGTTGGCCATAAATTGGCAGGAGCTTTTTTCTGGACTGGGGCTTTTTTTACCTGTCATATCCCTCTGGTGTTACCAATTACATAAACAAGAGGTACTCGAAGAGAGTACAGCCTTAGCTCTGACCATAGAGCAGTCCTGATTATTATTAAGCTCAGCCCAAATAGCTTTGTTGGGTTAGTGGCTCGGCTCCCAGAACACCCATCATTCATTTCATTCATGAAGATTGCCATGCCTGTAGCATGACACGGGCTCTTGTCCTGGACAGCCCGTAGGAGGATATCTGCAAAGACGAGAACTCCAAAGGAGCAAAAATTGGTGTATTAAAAAGGAGAGGTTGTGTTTGAAAGGGTCTGGTATAGGAAAAGGATGCAGGATGAGGATTAAAGGAGGGATTTGACAAGACATGGAAAGGGGTAGATAGTAACCCGTAAAGGAGACTCCCATTTAGGTCCACGAAATGAAAAGTTTTAGTTAGAAAAAAAATTTTGATAGCAGCAAGTCCCAGTAAGTAGGAGAGACTGGGAAAGGAGAAGTTTTTATCTGCAGTCGGAGAGAATAGGAGTAGGTTTAACCCTGGATAGGTACGATGGGTCGTACGCGACCCCAAGCGTCAAAAAAAAAGAGGTTTTTCTCACGTGACTCACCCCCGTGACTGAATTTGTGGGTGATCGACCTGCAGGAGGTGTCTCCCCTACACGCTCTAGTAGTGTCCAGATGTGCATTGCTGTAGCTGTACTCCTTCCCCGATTTCTGAGACGCGTCGGGGTCGAGCGCGACCGAGTTTACCCTTCTAAGGTAATTTGCATAATTATCAAAGTTATTACGTATTATGAAATTGTCGTAGAATGGTGCAACTTGTATAGGTTATCAGTTGTGGAAAGTCTTGGTGGATTGTTTGGCTACCATGTGCATGATTTTTTTTTTAGTTAAAATGTCGTTCATCACCACGAGGACCATTTTACCGCGAGTGCCCCGCTTTCATTTTTTTTCATTTTTTTGCCAAGTCATTTTTCCGTAAGATATTGCCAAATAGTGTCGTAAAACTTTTGCTTGTTTAGTGTTGGAAAGTGTGTCTAGATGATCTGGCTACCCATGCGTGACTTTGTTTTTGTCAGATACGACGTAGTTATTGGTATATTGGGTATTTAACTGCGGTTGCCAATTTCTGTTTTTTTTCAATATTTGTAAAAAATTTTACGTAGTAAGGAATTGCCGTATATTATTCATTTTTTTTTCATGTTTATGTGTTAGAAAGTGTGCCTTAATGGTTGGTCTAACACGTGCATGTCTTTTTTTCTATCTGAGATGCCGTATATTAGAATGTTGGGCATTTTACCGCGAGTGCCCCTTTTTCATTTTTTTTCATTTTTTTTCTAAGTCATTTTTCCGTAAGATATTGCCAAATAGTGTCGTAAAACTATTGTTTTTTTAGTGTTGGAAAGTGTGTCTAGATGATCTGGCTACCCATGCGTGACTTTGTTTTTGTCAGATATGACGTAGTTATTGGTATATTGGGTATTTAACTGCGGTTGCCAATTTCTGTTTTTTTTTCAATATTTGTAAAAATATTTACGTAGTAAGGAATTACCGTATATTATTGATTTTTTTTCATGTTTATGTGTTAGAAAGTGTGCCTTGATGGTTGGGCTAACACGTGCATGTCTTTTTTTTTATCTGAGATGCCGTATATTAGAATGTTGGGCATTTTTCCGCGAGTGCCCTTTTTTATTTGTTTTGCATTTTTTTGCTTAGTCATGTTACCGTAAGGAATTGGCAAGTAGTGTCGCAAAACTTATATTTTTATAGTGTTGGAAAGTATTTCTAGATGATCTGGCTACCCATGCCTATTTTTTTTTTTTTTTAGCCAGATATGGCGTATATATAAGTATGTGTTCGATTTTCCTGTGATTGCCATTTTTTCGTTTTTTCCCATTTCTTTCAAAATTACTACGTACTAAGGAACTATCACAGAGTAATGATTCATTTATATGTTTATTTGTCGTAAAATGTGCCTTGATGGTTTGCCTAGCACGTGGCTGAAATTTTTTTTTTCTGAAATGCCGTATATTAGAATGGCCATTTTTCCGCGAGTGCCCCTTTTTATTTGTTTTGCATTTTTTGCTTAGTCGTGTTACCGTAAGGAATTGGCAAGTAGTGTCGCAAAACTTATAATTTTATATTGTTGGAAAGTGTTTCTAGATGATTTGGCTACCCATGCCTATCTTTTTTTTTAGCCAGATATGGCGTATATATAGGTATGTGTTCGATTTTCCTGTGATTGCCATTTTTTCATTTTTTCCCATTTCTTTCAAAATTACTACGTACTAAGGAATTATCACAGAGTAATGATTCATTTAGATGTTTATTTGTCGGAAAATGTGCCTTGATGGTTTGCCTAGCACGTGGCTGAATTTTTTTTTTTTCTGAAATGCCGTATATTAGAATGTTAGCCATTTTTCCGCGAGTGCCCCTTTTTATTTATTTTGCATTTTTTTGCTTAGTCATGTTACCGTAAGGAATTGGCAAGTAGTGTCGCAAAACTTATATTTTTATAGTGTTGGAAAGTGTTTCTAGATGATCTGGCTACCCATGCCTATCTTTTTTTTAGCCAGATATGGCGTATATATAGGTATGTGTTCGATTTTCCGGTGATTGCCATTTTTTCGTTTTTTCCCATTTCTTTCAAAATTACTACGTACTAAGGAACTATCACAGAGTAATGATTCCGCTAGATGTTTATTTGTCGGAAAATTTTGTTTACTTCTTTTTTGATTGAATATCATCAAATTTTTTTAGCTAAAATATTATATTGTTTCACATTTTTGTTTTTTTTTTCGATTTTATTTCCCTTCAAAAAAATCTTTTTGGGTCAGAATTTTAATTTTATAGTCGTGAAATAATCGACAATTATCCAGCAACCCACCATACAATTTTTATGCATATCCAATAATAATTAGATTAGTAAATAACACCTTTTAAATTGACATACCCTTCCTACATTTCAAGTGGCAGATTAGGGAGTCTGAGTCAGTGTGGTTGGCGGCCATTTTGTGGACATATCCGAAGCGTAAGTTGCCCTATCTATATATATTCTTGTTCCCTATAGAATTTGTGATATTTTGGTATATTTTTACCTGCATAAATATCATATTATATATTAAATATATGTATTTTTTTACGAAATTTCTAAGTACTCAAAAAATTACCTTTAGATATGGCCCCTGATATAAATGTAATTTACAAAATAATGAAGATTTTTTTACATATTTCTATTTTAGGATAACATATGTTTATTCCCTAAAAAAATTAGCCACTTCCTATTTCATTTGGGTACCCAAAAAAATTCATGAAATTTGGACAAATTTGTTTTGGCCAAAAAATGTTACCCTTTTTTCTCATTCCAGATCTTCACCTCCATGGGTCTGACTTCATCCAAAATACATCAAGATGTGTCCTAAACATTCAAGAATCAATTCCTAAAAGGATTTGTGTATATATGTATAAACTTTTTTTTATGAATTTTTGTCAGGTCTTTTTTTTTTCCTACTTAATTTTTTAAAATATTTATAATAAATAGTTTTTCTGCAGATGAGTAGTATTTATCTTTACAGTTGTTTTAAGCATTCATTGAAGTTTTTTTTTGGCAAAAGAAAAAAAAGAGGTTACTGCAAAAACTGATTTTTCAAGAATTTTTTTTGGCGTCGGGGTCGTTCGCGTCCGAGTATACCCTTAAAGGGGTGTCCGAGGAGCGTACCTATCCAGGGTTAAGCAAAGAGGCTTATCCCTGCTCTGGAGCTGGAATGATGAATTGTTGCAGGAGCTGTGGGAAGGTGGAAGTCGAGGATAAGGACAGGACTCTGACGATGATATTGAAGGCGATGGGTAGGAGATCTTCCAAGGTGAGGGACTCAATTTGTTGAGTTAAGGATGTAGGTTGAGGAGGTGGTGTTGTAGGATGAGGAGCAGGTACTGCTTTCAGTTGAGTTGCAGGTGCAAGCACAGGAACAGTGGTTGGCTGGCGTTGTTTTGCAGGTGCAGGTACAGGAACAGTGGTTGACTGGTGCTGTCTTCTTTGGCGAGAAGGTCGCTGGTTCTAGGGCTGAGACATCGAAGCTGGCTTAGAATGTGTAAGAGGGTTAGTGCCCTTCATGGCAGTTATCCTCCTAAGTCTTTCGGGGCAGCGCTTGTTCCAAGAGTGATGAGGTCTGGAGCAATTACGGCACTTGGGGCGTGTTTCTCTTTCGTCCTTGTGGGCCTGGATACAGATTTCTGTGTTGTGGCGCTGGCTGCAAACACCACAAATGATAGGGCCTTGGCAGCCTTCTCAATGATGGCCATTACGCTGGCAACGATAGCATCGAAGAGGCTCTGGGGTGTAGTCTTGAACTGGGCACGTCCCCCAGACTCCAAGATCCAGTGATGAAGGCACTGGACCTATGAAGGTGGCTATAAGCCTCCTGACAGGGACATCTTCTCTATTCTTACAGCGTTCCGCCTTGTCAACGTTGCTGCAGGAAGTGACGATGGAGATGGGCATGGAAATAGGATACCTAGTTATGACTGCCTTCCTCCAAACCAATACAGGGTCTAGCAGGGTCAAATCAGGTTCTCCTTGAAGTGTTCTTGCAGTCTCCAAATCCTTAGGAATGATGATTAAATCACCCCTTCGGTTTGGTTTAGCTGAAAGTTGCATGCCAGGCTTTGCAGCCATGGCAGCAACTGCTGCGTAGGACGTAAAGCTGTTTACATTGGAGAGCCTGTACTTCGGGAGTGGTCTCTTGGGCTCAGGTTGGGAAGCTGTAAAGCTGGCAGCGACGGCAGTGGCCTCCTGCAGAAGGCTTTGGAGACAGGTCACACAGTTGCAGTCCATGGGATGTGCCCCTTGAGGCTCAGCAACCTCCATGCCAGTGGAGGACACAGGTGCTGGGGTAGGAGTGAGGGCTGCAACAGGTGCTGTCTGTGAAGGTGATGAAGGCACACACAAGGATGAGGCCAAACTCTCAGTCCTTGGTGTCATCAAAGTCGACAGTGGAGGCTCTACAGGAGCTGGAGAAGGTTGAGCTGGGCTCTTCTTCCGTTTGGGAGGGTGAGCAGACTCTTCCGAAGTAGCTGAAGAAGATTGATAGTGTTGTAGGATCTTTGTGGATGCAATCTTGCAACAATTGCAGTGGCATCGAACGTTGTGCGACGGCAAAGTCAGGCCCTCGATGTTGGAAGCCGTGACGCCAGCCATGGAGAAAAACTGGATTCTTTTCTCTTTGTATTCCGTGCAGTTGGCGCAGTTGCAGGTGGGGTCATTGTAGAGGACCTTGCAATGACGAGTATATCCGTAAAGAGACCATGCCCAGTTGCCAAGGTAGGCCACAGACATGGGGAAACTCTACGGGGACCGCAATGAGAATTTTACTTAGAAGGGCCCAGAGAGTGAGGGTTTTGCAGGATTTTCCAAGTGGTAAATATAGAAGTCAGCACGAGTGGCGGCTAAGTCTGCAGAACACCCAAATTAAGAACTGAAGAGATGAGTTTTGGTTGTAAGGAAAATTATTAAGGCAGCAAGTCCCATTGAGTAGAAGAGACTGGAAGAGGAGATGGAAGGATTATAAGTAGAAGAGAAAGAAGCAGTTATAATTGTGATAACTTATCTCTGCTCAAGGGTTTTGTGGGATGGAGAGTTTTGTTTGGGGAAAAGGGAGGAATTGGCTAAGAGAGTGAAGGGATTTGGAGACTTTAAAAAGGGATAGGACTCAGGAAAAGAGGTGAAGAGCAATGGGGATCAGGTTTTCAAGAGACAACGTATCGATTAGGTGAGTAAAGGATATGGTGGATTGAGGCAAGGAAGGATTAGGGAGAGGTGTCAGTGCTGGTGCAGTAGGGATAACAAGATCAGGAGCAGTTGTGGCTGGGATGTCAGGATCAGGAACTGAGGCGGGTTGATGACGAGGTCTCTGCCAAAGAATTCTCTGAGGCTTAGGCGGCTGCCATGATGATTGAGAACGCTAGCCAGTGGGGTATTCTTCATAGCAGCTATTTTGTTCAAACACTCAGAACACTTATTCCAAGCATGTAGGGAGAGGGAACAGTTGGAATATCTCGGCCTGGTCTTCAATCCTAGCTTGTGGGCGTCAGTGCACTGTTAGATTGGGTGATGTCAGCTGCAGACTCTGCAAATATTTGGTCCTCTGCAGTCTTTGCATTGGTGGCCATACCGCTGGCAGTGGTAACACCAAAGTGGCTCAGGTTTGTAGTCCTGGATGGGGGGAAGTTCCCCATATTCCCAAGTCAAGACAAGTGGAATGGGGTCGATGAAAGTGGCCGTAAGTTTGTATACAGGAACTTTGTGTTTGCTCTTGCAGTGTTCTGCACCAGCAATGTTGCTAATAGAGGCGATGAAGGATAAAAGCATAGCGGCTGGAAATCTAAAGATTACGGCTTTCTTTTACTTTTTGGCTGGATCAAGGAGCGCCAGGGAGGACTCCATTCGAAGGAAGCTGGTACATTCTTGATCCTTGGCTGTGATGATAAGTTCCTGTTTGCACTTTGGTCGAACTGAAATCTTGATGTCTGTATTTGCAGTTGCAAGGGCAGTAACTGCAGCATACGAAGAGGTGTTTTCAGTGGGCAGGAACTTGAATTTGGAAGAGGATCTTGAGGTTTCTTCACTGTTACAAGTGAGGACGATGAAGTAGGCTATGGCTTCTTTTAGGAGCTAGGTGAGACAGTTCATACAGTTGAAGTCTCTGTGGTGACTTCCTTCAGGGTCAAGTAGGACCTCAACAGAGGCTTCCTCTGTTCCGTTACAGTGAAGAGGGGGCTGGACGACGACAATGGGACAGGTTCTGAGGAGGAAGGTGTAGGACTTGCAGCAGTGTAGTCAGAAAAGGGCAGGTTTGGCAAGAGACAGAGTGTATCCGGGAAGGAAGTGCTTGCCTGGTGGCAGCGGGGAGCTCAGCAGGTGTTGGACTTGATGCAGGTAGGTCTGAAGAGGGCAAAACTAGGCTGGAGGCAGATGGGGCCTGCAAAAGCAGGACATGGGTGGTGGCTGTGGGGCTTTGGCAAGTGTAGATCTTTTGGCATTTGTCGCATATGCACCATTTTTTGTGGTCCTTGGCATCCATGTCCACATCAACATTCAGGTTGAACTTGGCAGAGAGAGATCCATAGTCTCTGGTATTACAGTACCTGGAGCAATCCTTGCATGACTTCCTATCCCTGTGGCAGAAGTCTTGGCAAGGGATGTCAGTGATCTTGTAGATGGACTTGCAGATAAAGGTGCAGTTGTAAGCCCTCTTTGAGAGTTGACAGTCAACAGCCTGAGTTAAAATTCAGCCAGCCCAGAGACTGGACTTTGAGCAGCAAAACTTGGCAAAGCTGAAAATTTCAGCTTACCAGTTGGGTGTGGAGTAATTCTCAGTGAGAGATTAGCTGGTTGGTTGTTCCTTCACGAGAGCTGAGCTGCCACTAAACTGCATTGCAGTAAGGCAACAGAAAGATGAGTGTGGTGTGATTGGTAACTGTGAGTACTGGTGTTTGTGTGCTTGTTTGGCAACATTGAGACTCTAACACTGTACCGGCTTGGCCAACACCTTGCCACAACTTTAAGCCAAATAAAGCCAACGTTCCAGCAACTGTGTTTGGTATTCTACAATAACAAACAAAACCTCTGATATACATCGAATGTCAGTTAATTCTGTGTAGCTGCAAGATAACTGATATAGCCTATAAGATAAACAGAAGCGGACATCATTGCAGTTTATATTAAGCAAGTTATCAAATGAAAGTTTTCTTATTACCTTATGGAAATATTTAGAAACATAATTTAAACTTTGTCTACAATACTGATACTCAAAAAAAAGACTAAAAGTGAGAATAACTTTATTTAGAATACACATGACACTTAGGCTATTGGCCAGCTCTGTGAGAGCTGAGCTTGACTCATTGAGCTGGTTAATCAGCTCCTTTCAATAATAAACTTCAGGCCAGTATCAAGTACGAATCGTGAAGGGTAAGGGGAAGTTCTCAAGCAGGGTGCTTAATCTGTATAATGTCCCACTACCTCGTAGGAGCACATCCCTCATACCTCGGTCGAAAGAGAAGCTATGAAATCACATGAATCTCATACTCTACACTGTGCCACTTTAGAGTGTCCTGTATTTCAGGAACATCACAAACAATAATATATCCCTGAAGAAAAAGAAGCCATAATTAGAGATATAATTTCCACAATGATCACTCTATAGTTCAGGTCATTAATAAAATAGATGACCAAGTGGAACAGAATGTGGATGTTATCAGTAAATTAAGGAAACAGAAATATAAATACTATTTGTAGACACTGAAAAACTGAGATTGAGTAAAATCAAAGGAGTAAGGAAAATGTACAGCAGACTATCTGATTACTCTTAACTAAATATTTGGGGGCACCAATACATTTATTGTTTGGAAAGGCAGTCAATTGCTTTGACATACTATGTCTTGCTGATAGCATAAAAAAGCTAGGGAAAATTATAGGATTGACAGGACCTCCATAATATATTAAATGAACAAGATATAAAGGGGAGGGTGTACACTCCAGTGGGCTAAATAGAGAAGATAGAGCGCAACAGTAGGGCAAAGCTAGTGACAAAATTATACTACATAATGTTACAGATAAGGTGAATACCATAAACCAGAGGAGTGTAACTGTTAAAAGTAGTAGAAATGCAGGCATTAATGTATGTAGATGATATAATGTTCCCCAGCTGCAGGGATATGTAGGCCTATTGTTTGCGATGTCCTTGAAGTACGGGACACACTCATGTGGGACAGTCTAGGGAATAAGATCTATGTAATCTTGTAGTTACAAAGATCTTGTAGCTTTCTTTCGATTAAGGTATGGGGGATGTGCTCCTGTGAGGTAGCTGCACATGATACAGGTTAAGCAAAGCGCCTTACTTAGAACTAACCTATACACTTCATAGTCTATGCTTAGAATAGTAGACAGTTTTATTTGTATTGTAAATCAATATTCTCACTGTTAGTCTTGCATTTGAGTATAAGTATTGGAGGACAAAGTTTAAATTGTCAATCTAAATATTGTCATTAAGTAATAAAAGACTCCTTTTATCTAAATTAAGGATATGGAAGAGGAGGCTGAAAATAAATTGGAAAGACCACGAGAGAAATGAAGAAGTACTAAGAATATTTGAAGAAAAAAGAACCTTAATTATGTCAATAAAGAGAAGGTAGAAAAATTGGATAGGGCATTTCAAGAGGAGATGGGTTACTGAAGGACATTATAGAAGGTAAATATGAAGGACAAAAAATCCCAGAGATTGGAAAAGGAAGTCAATGCTAGATGACCTAGAGTAGGGAGAAGGTACCAAAAGCTGAAAGAAGTGGTCCTCAATAGAGAATTATGGAAGTGACTAATCCATGAAGGACTTGCCTTAGGCTTCGGCCACCCTGGGCACAATTAGCGGGGAGGCTAGAGGTAAGAGGTCCCCATGGCAAATTGATACGTCGGGTATCGGGGTGGGGGAGGTGGAGGGTGGCTACATTGGACGAGCGAGAAGCCTCCATCCACCGCAGTTGCCGCCTAGTTATATTTCAAGTTTTAAAAAACCGGGGTGGTTTCGCATGTCTTCACCCAAGACTACACCATTTTTCATCAGTTCCTGAAAGGCTCCCATTCTATATATATATATATATATATATATATATATATATATATATATATATATATATATATATATATATATATATATATATGTGAGCTCGAAGGACATGATGGTGGGTTATAATAAAAGATGATCACTAAAAGAGTCACTTTAACGGAGAATGTGGGAGGCAGCAGTACACAGTTCCTTCGGCCATGAACTTGCCGGTTACATGACACGGACAAAAGAAAGTGGCGTCACGCCACGCACATCATGACAAGAATTATGGGTAAAAACAAATGATTGTACCCAAGCGCATAAGCATCCCTAATGCATCATAAATAAAAGTTTAATATTCTAACACCCCCTCATAAACTTTTATTCTCATCAATCTGCAAATTACTACACATCAAACAAATATATGCATCATGGTAATAAAAAAACAAACAAAATACATAGCCATCAAAGGTCAATATTACAAAACCATTAATGACACAAATTAAAATAAATCAACTTTGCTTTAGTTACTGGTTTTGTAAACATATCGGCTTTATTTTCACTTGAGGGGACATACACTAAATCAACATTTTTACTCATAACTTCATTACGGATAAAATGATAGCGTATGTCTATATGTTTAGACCTTTGATGGTAAACAGGGTTCTTAGCAAGTTTAGTTGCCCCTTGGTTATCAACAAATAATATGACGGGTTTGACTTCAACATTAATCATATCAGTTAACAACTGCTGCAAAAATTTTGCTTCTTGGATAGCAAAAGTCAATGAAACATACTCAGCTTCACAAGAACTTAAAGCTACATTGCTTTGTTTCTCACTCTTCCAAGAAATAAGAGCACTATCAGCATTCATTTGGTAGCAATAACCTGAAATACTTTTACGATCTTCAGAACTACCCCAGTCTGAGTCGCAGTAACCAGAAATCTCAATAGTATCGTAAGACCTCTTAAAAACAAGGCAATGTTGTTTAGTACCTTTAAGAAATTTTAGAACATATTAACACATAGCCAAATGACTTTGAGTTGACCTAGCCATATACTGTGAAAGTTTAGACACAACAAAACTTAAATCAGGTCTAGTACATGTCATGATATATGTATCAAGCTTCCAACAATGTTTCTGTAAAGAGTACTATCAACTAGTTCAGGACTTTCCTCAAAAGTACACTTATTAACACTTAGATCACAAGGAATTGACTTTGGGTTGCATTCATCCATTTTGAACTTTCTCAAAACTTTCTCAATGAACTTACTCTGGTTCATTTTTATACAATCTCCATCAAAAACAAACTCAATACCCAAAAACAATGAAAGTTTCCCTAAATTTTTCATCTCAAATCTATGACATAATACACGTTTAGTGTCAAACAGAGCTTTCTCATTACCACTGGCAATGATCATATCATCAACCCAAACCAAAATAATTACATGAAAGTTATGTCTTTTATTGACATACACACAATTATCACTTGGTGACTGCTCAAAGTGATTTTGAATTAAGAAATCATAGAGCATATTATTCCAATTTCTGCCCGATTGCTTTAAACCATACAGAGATTTATTCAGTTTCCAAACCAATTGTTCATTATTACTACCTGTCTCAATGTAACCTTCAGGCTGTTGAACAAATATTTCACAATCAATATCAGAATTAAGATAGGCAGTTTTAAAATCCATACAATGCACAATTAAATCATATTGTACTGCCAATTGCATAAGCATTCTAATTGAGGTCATACGCACTGTAGGAGAAAAAGTATCAGTATAATCAACATCTTCAATTTGGGAATACCCTTTTGCAACATAGCGAGCTTTATATTGCTCTTCACCATTTAACCCTTTTTTAATGGCATATACCCATCGTCCACCTACAATACAACGGTTGTTTGGTAAACTACACAATTCATAAGTATTGTTATCTCTCAAAGATTGAATTTCATCATCCATTGCAGCTATCCATTTGTGAGCCACATGTGAATTTAATGCCTCTCTATAGCTTTCAGGAATTTCAGTTACTTTCCAACAATAATGAACAGAATAGCCCAGTAAATCAACATTATCAGGATCAACATATTCTTCAAGATATTTGGGAGCAGTTCACTCCCTACTTGGGTAACGGGACTCTCCTTCCCTTTCAGTTTCAGTCAAATCTATAGGCCTATTAATTTCACTATGCTCATCTTCAACAAGGATATGTTTAGAAACAGGATCACTTTGATTATCATTAACAGTTGTTTTCTTTTCATTGCAAATGACATTCTCATTATCAGAATCAGATTCACTATCTTCTGATTCACCATCTTCCTTTAGACTTTGGGATTTATCAAAATTGAATTTATCAGTAAAATGTACTAACCTAACCTTTCTCAAACTGTCAGTTCCAGGATAATATACAAGATAAGCAGGACTGTATGAATCATAGCCAACAAATATTCCCCTTGGATCTAGCTTAGCTTTCTTTTCTACATAAGCATAACACAGGGAACCAAAAATATGCATATTTTCAAGTTTAGGCTTCTTAGACGTTAACACTTCATATGGAAAACGTTTTATCTAGTCTAGAATTGTAGCATCTATTCCTTATATAAGCAGCTGCCCTAACAGCATAATTCCACATGAATTTTGGTAGCTTTTGCTTCAATTAAGAGACATCTAGCCATTTCAAACAATGTACGCCACATTCTCTCAGCAGTACCATTTTGGTGTGGTGAATTTGGTGAAGAAAAATCTTGCTTAACCTTATTATTCACCAGAAATTCTTTAAATTCTGAAGAAGTAAATTCTCCTCCATTATCACACCTTAATCTTTTAACAATACCATAAGAACTAGTGTCAGCAAGGAATTTCTTAGTAGCATTAAGTGCATCACTTTTCTGCTTCAAGAAATAAACAAAAACAGATCCTGAATAATCATCTACAAAAACAATACAATATTTAGATTTTTCCCTTGATTCAATACTCATTGGTCCAGCAAGATCACAATGTACAAATTCCATTTTACTCTTTGCTCTCTCATCTGGTAATCTGTTCCTAGATAAATTCATTTTACCTTCATGACAAGTTATGCAATCAAAATTACTTTTGTCACTAATTTTCATACCTTCAGCTTTATCGTCTAACTTCAAAATGTCTTTAACATTGCAGTGTCCCAAAACCTTATGCCACTCCTCTAGTGAACGAGATTTACATGAGCTTACATTATTTAGATAATATAGCTTACCTTTCTTATTTATTTCAAAAGACACACCATTTGGGCTTATCAACTCAGAATGATTAGGATTAAAGCTTACTGTAGCTCCTTTACTAACAGCTGGTTGTACAGAAAATATATTCTGCTTAAAAGTAGGAATATACAAGGCATTATCAAGAACAACATTTTGTTTTATACCATTTGTATCATAAAGTACAATTTTAGCCTTACCTTTACCTTTAACAATATTCTTGCATCTTGCACCATCTGCAAGTTCAACCAAATGTTTTGATTCATCAAAGTCTTCATCAAAACACTTAAACTTGGATTTGTCAGTAATGATGTGGGTAGTAGCACCACAATCAACAAGGACATTACATACATCTGTAGATATGTTATCAACAGAGCAACTTATTTTGAAACAACATTCTTCATCATTATAATTATTAGTGGATCTAGGCTTACAAACATTCACAGTTGCACTAGAAAATCTAGTAGGCCTATTAGCCTTTCTACATTCATCAAAGTTGTGTGTAATGGTTTTCTTTACACCACTTACCTCTGTCTTTCTTCAACTTACACACGAAAGACTTATGTCCAGTCTTACCACATGAATAACATCTTACTGATGAGCCACTGGCAGATCCACCACACTGATAATCAGTATTCTTCTTATAATTCACCTTGAGGACGTTCTCACTCTTCACATCAGGCCTGTGTGCCTCTCGACTCCTCAGGCTTTCTTCATAACTCCCTAGCAGAGACTTGAATTCCGGAAACGTAGACTCGCTATTCTTCTGCATAACAACAGTATTAATTGGAGTAAATTCCTCTGGAAGACCCTTCAACACCATAGCAATAAGAAGGCTGTCGCTGATCGTCTCACCAGCTGACTTTAACGAAGTAGAGGCTGCCTCTGCTCGAAGAAAATAATCCGTTACACATTCTTTCCCTCTCATTTTCAGTGATGTCAGCTCCGTGTAGAGGGAGATGATTCTTGGTTTCCTAGTACCTCGGTAATGGTCCCGTAGAATCTCCAATGCCTTTCTTCCATCGTTGACTGCATCTTTCATTATTAATTGGAGGCTCTTATCATCTAGAACTTGAACGATCTTGGCTAATATGTCAGCATTTTTAGCACTGAATTCCGCTGAAGTTTGATCTTCACTTTCGCCTAAGGTAAGTTTTCGAAGTCTCAGATGGGCTAGAAATTTTATCTCCCACATTTCATATTTCTCCTCATCACCATCAAAATACAACTTCCTCTTGCTTGACCTGGGCCCATAACCTGTGAGCTCGAAGGACATGATGGTGGGTTATAATAAAAGATGATCACTAAAAGAGTCACTTCAATGGAGAATGTGGGAGGCAGCAGTACACAGTTCCTTCGGCCATGAACTTGCCGGTTACACTACATGGACAAAAAAAAGCGGCGTCACGCCACGCACATCATGACAAGAATTATGGGTAAAAACAAATGATTGTACCCAAGCGCATAGTCAACATCAATAATGCATCATAAATAAAAGTTTAATATTCGAACAATATATATATATATATATATATATATATATATATATATATATATATATATATATATATATATATATATATATATATATATATAAATAACCATAAGAAATCTAGAAGATGAAGTAGAGAAACTTCAAATGTAAAGAAAAAATTGCACGTACCTTTAAACTACTATATATATCTTATGAAAATACAAGTTAATTCTGGAAGTAAAAGGGACAATGATTTTTTTGTCGTGAACTTTATCATATTTGAAGGAACTATAATAGCTGGTAAGAGAGGGAGATTGACTTTTGTTTTGTGAGCTTGATTCCAAGTAGGCTGTTGCCAACAAAGAATCAAAAGACCTGTGTCATACGCAGATATTCATAAAATTTGTCATCGTACAAATGAGACTGGCAATATAAACTGTAAAATTAACTTATTTCCCCTTCTCTGTATATTAAAATTGTGAATCCAAACTCTATTGTACAATCTTTTGTTCAGTTCAATACAAAGATTTTCAATCATAATTAATTTCTTACTCAAACACCATCGTGTCATGTTTGCGTGGAAGATTATCTTGACTGCTGAAGAGTGAGGAGGAATGAGAGGTGCGGCGGTTCTGGTGTGGTCACGCAACCATTTATTATGTCTTTTTCTATTTATCTTCTTCTTCTTGGGGTATTAAAGCTTATAAGATATATTAGTTATCTTGCAGCTGCATAGAATTAACAGGCATTGGATATATATGGTAGGATCTTTTGTTCGAGCACATTGCCATGCCTGTGGCATGACAAGGACTCTTGCGCTTTAGGCAGGACATAATAAAATAAAATAGAAAGATCCTATTACAAGTAATGTAATTAGAATTAGTTTTTAAAATGTCTCTTTTATGAAAAAATTTTATTTTCAAATCTCAGTGATTCATATTTTCTTTTCTTTTACATACTGAACTGCTTTCTGTTGAATTTCAAATTTTTCCCAAAATGTAGTTATTTTCGAACTGTTTCATGACAAATGGTTAATATTCGCGTAGGAAAACATTTTGAATTGTCTCATTTTTTTGAGGCATATATTACTAGAAAAGCTGAAATGTAGGAAGTAGGTTGGCGATTGTACCAGCTCTGCCAGAGATTTATCGGGCCCTTAGTTAGACTGGCTACAATACAATAAAAAGTCTAAGAACATATTAACCATAACAGCTACAAATCAAGATCAAAAGGCTTTGAATCATAAGTGAACAGATGCTAAAGCCGAGAAGGATGTCTTGGTGACCAACACCAATTTCAAGAAAAACCGTGACATAGTCATGAACCCCTCCAAAGCCCATCTCGTGGTCGTTGGTCAAAGTCTTGCACTATGCTTGGAACCTAAACAATGAGGATTGTACTCTAAAGGAGCTAACACAGAAAGTCATTTTCCTGTTCGCAATTGCTTCAGGGGCTAGAGTTAGTGAAATGATAGCCTTATCAAGGATATAGGCCATATTCACATCCTAGACACAGGAGAACTGAACCCCTTTCATGATACTGCCTTTCTTGCCAAGAACGAGCTACCCACCAACGGTGGGGTCCTTGGAGAATCTGCCCACTGAAGGAAGATGTCTCTCTATGCCCAGTAGAGTGTTGTAAGGTCTATCTTCGTAGAACTTTAGATTTCAATAAAGAACAGCTCTTCCGAAGCGAAACCTCAGGATCAAAATCTTTCCTTAAGACAACTGAGAGCAAAGCTCACATACTTATTCGCAGAGTGGATCATGATAGCTCACCCGCAGGTCACGATCCAAGGAAAATTGCTTCATCATGGAACTTCTTTCAACACAGGGTCTTTGGTAGACTCCGCTCTTACACTGAGTGGAGATCACCCAGATCTTTTACAGACACTATACGAAGCAAGTATATGAAATAAAACATGTTGTGGTGGCGATGGGTAGTGTTATGAAACTCGTCGTCTAGCGCTGCAATGAACAGTGAACTGCTTTGGGACTTTCCAGTGCATTGGGTGTATGGGTACATTTACCCTCGAGTGCAAATCACAATGATGATTAAAACACTGTTTCATATAGGTGCATATCTGACCAATAACACCAGTGCCGAGTGAACGTTGTTTCACAGTGTTCATGCATTTCCAAAATCCGTACAAGTCAGTCAGATTTGGTTTCACATCTTCATTGAGTGGCATCATTTCGATGAAATTACATATTTTTTCAACAAGAGAAAATATGGACCCTGATGTGTTTTCAATGCCGGATCAGATTCATACCCTATTGTAACTACATTTGATAATCTAGTTACAAGGTAAAATACTAAACGTATTTGCGTCTTATTGCTATTATCTCAGTTACAGAAGAATAAATCGTACTAGAATTTTAATTAAACCCTAGAAGGACCCAACTTGAAATCAGAGTACAGATTTCCAAGGTAGGAGAAGGGTAATCTCTAAGTATTACCTTCTGTCCCCATGGAGATACAAACTTTGAATCCTTATAGTCGAAGTCGACACTTTCCCTGCATGGACCAGGAAGCCCTAAGCTAGTTCCAAGCTTGGTGGATATGACAAATAACGGTAATGTCATATATACGGGTCTAGTAGACAATATAAGGAACTCATTCAAAGTAAAGGCACTTATACAAACACACAGATATAGTACTTTCAAGTTAATTCTCTGGTATGCTTCCATCAGGACGACATGGCCGAGCCAAAAAAACGGATTTTGAGCAAAGCGAAAAATCTATTTTTGGGTGAGATAGCTATGTCATCCTGATGGACCACACCCTTCTTTCTTTCTTAAATAACCCCACCCAAAACTACTCTATCTGCGGCTATCCCAGCTTAAATGCTACAAGGAATAATGTGCCGTAGTGGTACAGGGAGGGGGTCCACCGGATACCTTGATAACAGCTCCCCTTCGTTCGCCACTCTTCCCCCTCAAAGAGTAAAATCTATTTGGGGTGAAGTTTGCTGTGTCGTATCTAAAACTATGTCCCCTGATATTATGCAACATCCTTAAAGTTATATTACGGATGAATCGTGCCAGGAGTTAGAATTCTGTAAACCTTCGGTTTATTTCTCTAGGAGTATCACTTAGAAAGGTTCCCTAAAGGAACCTTCCCTCAGGACGACATGGCTATCTCACCCAAAAATAGATTTTTCGCTTTGCTCAAAATCCGTTTACTAATCACAATATAAATTTCATAGAAAAATCTTTTATGACAAAATAAAGAGCATCACTCTTTTGTACTCTCTTTGGAGCCTCGATGGCTGAGTCGGTTTGGGCAGCAACCTCGGACTCTGTAGAAGTCTGTGGTGTGGGGTCAACTCCCCATCCGACCAGTCAGAATGGCGAACACTTTGCTATCCTTTTAGACACCTCAGGATTATGTATGTAATTAATGGATAGGTTTGCGTAAAGAAAATGGGTGTTACCGACTGATACACACAATCACAACCATTCCAACACCTAAAAACATAACAGACACCTCACGTCTCGACCTAACTACTCCATGACTCCTCGCTGCTGGGAGGAATTGTAATGGTGGGTGGTAGGCCTACAACACAAACATACACTACTGGAGTGTACACGATGACAGGAAGGGCAGCCGGTTGGGACTATGGTCCACCCCAAAAGCTGAAGCAAAGTCCTTTTAGCACTTGTTGGAGAATTGGTAATGTTACTCCTTTATGTAAATGTGTTTGTGGTAGCTCAAGTCCCACTGATTACCGCCCAATTTCCATAACTCCCATATTATCTAAAGTTTTTGAACGTCTTCTGGCAAAACGTCTTAATAGGTTTGCTGAAGGTAATCATCTATTCCCTAGTTTGCAATTTGGTTTTCGGAAAGGCCTTGGAGCATGTGATGCCCTTCTTACAATCTCCAGTGCAGTACAGAAATCCCTTGATTGTGGTCGGGAAGTTCGTATGATTGGCCTTGATTTTAGTGCTGCCTTTGACCGTGTTAATCATGAGGCCCTTGTTTTCAAACTGAAACAGTTGGGAGTGGGTGGGTCGTTTCTTAGCATTATTATTGATTTTTTAAGTAGTAGATCTCAAAGAGTTGTTGTTGATGGGCACCATAGTGAGTATAGGAATTTGATATCCGGTGTTCCACAGGGTAGTGTTCTTGGCCCATTACTTTTCATACTATATACACATGACATGTGGTTTGGCCTAGAAAACAAGCTTGTTGCATATGCAGATGATGCTACTCTCTTTGCATCAATTCCATCCCCTGAATGTAGATCTGGGGTTGGTGAATCCCTTAATAGAGATTTAGCTAAAATTAGTGCATGGTGCAAATTATGGGGTATGAAGTTGAATCCTAACAAAACTCAAAGTATGATTGTAAGTAGGTCAAGGACGGTGGCTCCTCAACATCCGGATCTCAGTATTGATAATGTTTCTTTAAATTTGTATGACTCTTTCAAAATTTTAGGCGTGATTCTTGACAGCAAATTTACTTTCGAGAAACATATAAGGTCTGTGTCTTCTTCAATTGCACAAAAAATTGGCTTATTGAGAAAGTCTTTTAAGATATTTGGTGATCAATCTATTCTGAAGAAGTGTTTTAATTCTTTTATTCTACCTTGTTTTGAGTATTGTTCTCCGGTCTGGTCTTCAGCTGCTGATTCTCATCTTAATTTGTTGGACAGAAACTTACGGTCTATTAAATTTCTTATTCCTGATCTAGATATTAATCTCTGGCACCGTCGATCAATTAGTTCATTATGCATGTTGCATAAGATTTTTCATAACTCTGACCATCCTTTACATTCGGATCTCCCTGGACAATTCTATCCTGTTCGTAATACTAGGCAGGCAGTTAATTCTAATAGCCAGGCCTTCTCCATCATAAGACTCAATACTACGCAGTACTCTAGAAGTTTTATTCCAGCTGTTACCAAGTTGTGGAATGATCTTCCTAATCGGGTTGTTGAATCAGTAGAACTTCAAAAGTTCAAAGTTGGAGCAAATGCTTTTTTGTTGACCAGACGGACATGAGTCTTTTTATAGTTTATATATGAAATTTTTGTTGTTGACGTTGTTAATAGTTTATATATGATATATCTCTTTTGACATTACTTTTTTTTAGAATGATTTATTGTTAATTTGTTTTCTTCAGTTATTTATTTCCTTATTTCCTTTCCTCACTGGGCTATTTTTCCCTATTGGAGCCCCTGGGCTTATAGCATCTTGCTTTTCCAATTAGGGTTGTAGCTTGGATAGTAATAATAATAATAATACCCCATACGAATGAGAAAAAATAAGCTAAGAGACGAAAACTCTTTTGTACTCACTTTCTTTTTCCCTCCTTAACCAATCTCGTAAAGATATCTCTTTGGACGTAATTACATCACAGCCTATATAGGCATACACTGTTGATGATAGGAATTGGATGCAAGCAACTAAAAGCTAGTGTCTAGCCTTTTGAAACCCCTCTAACGATATAAGTGGGAAACAAGAACTGTACGCCACGCGATCATAATGGCAATTGTCTATAGTCTTCAGCTTAGGCTTATAAGGAAACTGGTGTTTATATTATCATAACAGAGTTCAAACCCATTCAAATTGAATATATTCACCCTGCTCATTACAACTTATGAATTATGTAATGGAACAAAATACTTTTGACAATGATGCGTTAATAAACGTACATAAAGGAATATTTAAGAAGTTAGTAGAATTAGTTCATTTTGAAGAGTTTTAGGACTTTTATTGAAATTATAAGCATAACAATAAATCTGTAGATTTGTCTCATTATGAGGAAAACAAATCTGAGAATCTGAGACATTGAAAAAATAATCTAAGAAAAGTATGCCTTTATTTTGAAAGTTCAACCGTATTTTGAAGAACTAGTGCTTTATTACATTATCAATGTAGAGGTAAACAAGATTGGACAATATAGTCCAATGTTATACCCTGAGAAAGATACATGCGGATTGCCATGTTTCCAATAATATGTAGGGTGTTAAGAATCCCCCTTCTTTTCACTTGTGACATATTTTAGGAACTAAATACTTATATGTAATTAATTCTAGAAATAATCAAAATTTGAAATACTTTCTTTTTACATTTTATATGTCATCACATTCATCATTATTCAAATTAAGAGTATTAGTCCAATTCACAGGCTTTGTATCATTTACAGCCTTTTAGTACCGTCTTCTAAGAAGTGAAAGGTTTCAGTGTTTACAACTGCCATTCCTCATATATACCGAGTAATACTGATGTTGATTCAAAACATAAAGGCAGTATTGATTGTATGTTCTTCAATTTGTCATCATTTATCATTATCTGTAAATAACTTTAAAATCGACTTTATAAATGAACTGAATATTCTGTAGATATTACTTCAAAGTAACGCTTCATATCTAAAGATTTTTGTTCGAAATTCTGGCACACTGGTTTAAAAACTCTAACAAACTAAATATTAAGTCTAACTATTTATAGGAGTTTCATAACTGTCTAGGAACATTCCAGTGGTAAATATTTCCTACAAGTGGATATAACTGGACAAGATTGTTTTAACCTGGACAAGATTGTCCAGTGTCAGGCATTTTTTTTTCTATTTTAGCTAATAGGGTGGATAGGCGAAAGATGAATGCAGACAATGAGCAACTAAACCATCATAGGGGATAGTTTGGAAAGTTAAAGTTAGTGAGATCCTGGTTCCTGGTTCTTAACTATTCACATGTAAAATTATATTTACAGGCGGGGAAACATTTCAAGCAGAAAATATTTTTTCCTGTTGTAAATAATGTGATTTAAGCAAATTTGACCTTCATTTCAACCACAAACAACCAGTTCAACTACTTCGTTCCCCACTATACACTCACTAAAACTGGTAGCCTATAATTAAATGAAATGAAATTCAGGGAAATCACATTATTTATTGCAGGAAAACATATATTTTCTGTTCAAAATGTTTAATCCTATATCTTATGGTTCTTGCTTCACAGGGCAGTCGATTCGCTGTGAAAAACTGGAAACATTAAGCTCTGTATGTAGCCTACTGGCCAGGGGTAATGTTGAGATGCGATGCTAACATCAATGATTGATTATTATTTTTTAGATGATTATTCATGGTATATATATATATATATATATATATATATATATATATATATATATATATATATATATATATATATATATATATATATATATATAAGCTTTGGGTTGACAAAAAAAATTGGATTACGATGTACTGGCAAGTGGTAAATGCTGAGTTGCGCACGACCCCCTACCCCCAATTGGTTTTTATTTCTTGACAATTATTCAACACATTAAATTAGATCTCGACAACAAGTTGATAGTGTACTGCATTAACACACAGGGCTCAAGGTCTCCTCAGATCAACCATGTGATCTTAGCCATTCTTACTTTGGCAAAGCAGAAAATTTGACATTTCTCTGCAGTTCACCTAGAAGGGGCTCGCAATGTGACGGCGGATGCCCTATCAGAATCCAAGTCTCTGGAAACAGAATGGTCTATAGATACAAAATTATTCTGTTTCATCCTACAGCAAGTCCAGGAACTGCAAATAGATCTTTGCAATGAGCCTAAACAAGAAGTTTCCCGGCATTATGTAGCACTGAACTTAGATCTGGAAGTTGCAGGGACAGATGCGATATCCCTGGATTGGAACCAGTGGTGTCACCTTTACCTCTTTCCACCGTTCTACCTCCTTATGAAAGTTCTGAACAAACTACTGACTTTCAAAGGGATGGCAGAACTAGCAGACCACAATTGTACCAAAAGCAATTGGTACCCTTTTATTCTGGAACTGAAACCTCACCAGATCCCTCTACTGTCTCCCTTGCTGTTCAAGGATATTCAACAGAAGACTGCCTTAGCTTCCTCCTGGACAACGAAAAACCTTCAGCTCATGATTTTCTCTGCCTAGCGACTAAAAGAAAGTTTGGAATTGCAAAGGAGAGGATTGATTTTATTGAATACAAGTTTGCTACTATGAAAAGACAATACTTGCCTTTCTTGAAAATATGGGTGGAATTCATTAAAGTACATCAGCCCTCTTCCATGACTTTGGACTTCTGTACTTCATTATTTATTTTACTATACGAACATTGTTTGGCCTCTACAACTATTGCTTCATGTAAATTGGAACTACCCATACCTGTGGCTTACACTTGTGATATAGAACAGATTGTGAGCAAAGCAAAAAATCTATTTTTGTATGAGAAGGCCGTGTCGTCCTGATGGAAGGGTTCCTTTAGATAGCCTTCTAGGGATATTTGCTACAGTGATACTCCCAGAGAAATAAACCAAAGTCTCCAGGATTGTAACTCCTGGCGCAAGTATCCAATTAAGGATATTGCATTATATCAGGGGACGTATTTTTATATACGACACATAGCAATCTTCACCCCGAATAGATTTAACTCTTTGATGTAAGGGGGGAGAGTGGCAAAAGAAGGGGGTGCCAATCTAGGTACCTGGTTGACCTCCTTCCCTATTACTACTACGACACCATTCCTTTTCTTGTCTTTAATCAGAAATGGCCGCAGATAGAGTAATTTTGGGAGGGGTCAGTAAAAGGGTGGGTCCATTCTTGAGCTGGGGACCTACGTCCGAGGAAGATATCCTCTTTGAGCTCATGCCCCACTTTTGGAGATGGTTCCTGTTCTCTGTGGCGGTTCTGGCTATGATCTCTTGGACCAGTTCCTGTGGGAAAAGGTCTTTACCCCAGATGTTCGAGGTAATCAGTTTCCTTGGTTCGTGTCTTATGGTCGCTGAGGCCAAAAGGAACTCTCTGCAGGCTCTCCTCGCTCTGAGGAAATCATACAATTCTTTCAAAAGGGTACCCATGTGGAACTTAGCCAGGAAAAGGAACATTTCTGGGGCATTCTGTAGAACTGCACTCATTTCCAGGCAGTTCTGATGAGAAAGGGAGGCTGCAAGTCTCTCCTTCGTCTCCTGTTCCCTCCTCAGAAGATGGTTCGGCAACTTCGGAAGGTTCTCATTGAACTGCTGGCCTGCTATATTTTGATCCAACTTAGAGATGGAGAAGGTTAGGTGGACATCCTTCCACTTCTCTTCAAAGCTAGGCAGTGCTAGAGAGAATAGTTTGCGTTCCTCTAGGGTTGATCAGGTTTGCCCTCATTAACTGCCTTGACAGCAAAGTCTATTGCTTTCTCCAAAGAGGGGAAAGAGATGGTGGAAGGAGCAAGAAAGGTGGGATGTTTCTTGCTCAGTGCTGAGACTTTGAAGTTGGTGTACCCGGCTCCTTTCAAGGTTTTCAGGAGGGTGGCTTGCGCCTTGTCATGGCACTCTCACCCAAAAACTGAATATTTTGCTTTTCTCAAAATCCGTTTTTTGGGCTCAAGCCATGTGGTCCTGATGGAAGCACACTAGAGAATTAACTTGAAATTACTATAGCTGTGGGTTTGTGTATATGCCTTCTACCTAGACCTCTATGGGAAATTTCAGTTGACTGTCATTTCCACGAAGCCTGGAACTGGTTTAGTGCTTCCTGCGCCCTGCAGGGAAAGTGTCTACATCGACAATAAGGATTCAAGGTTTGAATTTCCGTAGGAACTGAAGGTAAAACTTTAGAGATTACCTTTCCCTTGCTTTAGAAATCTGTATCCTGATTTCAAGTTCTGGGCCCTTCTAGGGCCTAATTAGCACTCTAGCATGTTTTATTTGTCTGTAATTGAGATAGCAGTAATAAGACGTAAATACGTTTAGTATTTTTACCTTGCAACTAGATTATCAAATGTAGTTACAATAGGGTATGAATCTGATCCAGCATTAAAACACATCAGGGTCCATATTTTCTCTTGTAGAAAAAATATGTAATTTCAATATCGGAATAATGCCACTTAATGGAGATGTGAAACCCAATCTGTCTGACTTGTACAGATTTTGGGACGGCATAAACACTGACGCAAACATTCACTCGGCACTGGTGTTATTGGTCAGATATGAACCTATATGAAACAATGTGTTAATCATCGTTGTGATTTGCACTAGAAGGTAAGTGTACCCATGCACCCGATGCATTGTAAAGTCCCAAAACAGTTCACTGTTCATCGCAGCACAAGACGACAGATTTTATAACTACCCACTGCCACCACAAAATGTTTTATTTCATGTACTTGCTTCGCATAGTGTATGTAGAAGACCCTGGATGATGATCACACAGTGTATGGGTGGAGTCTTCCATAGTTTATATGTTGAAAGAAGTTCAACAAAGAAGCAACTTTTCTCGGATCGTGACCTGCGGTTGTACTGTCAGGATCCACTCTGCAAATAAAGTAGGTGAGCTTTGCTCTCAGTTGTCTTAGGGATAGGTTTGATCCTGAGGTTTCGCCTCTGAAGAGCTGTCCTCCCTTGAAGTCACTCACAAGTTCTTCGAAGATAGACCTTAAGACACTACTGGGCACAGAGAGGTATATTCCTTCAGTGGGCAGATTCTCCAAGGACCCCACTTCTTAGTGGGTAGCTCATTTTTGGCAAGAAAGGCAGGACCAGGAAAGACGTTCAGTTCCCCTGTGTCTAGGAACTGAATGTGGACTTCGTTTCTAAATAAGGCCACTATTTCACTAACTCTAGCCCTTTGAGGCTATGGCAAACAGAAAATGACCTTTCTGTGTTAGATTCTTTAGAGTACAATTTTCATTGATTAGGTTCGATGCATAGTGCAAAACTTTGTCCAAAGACCACGTAATGGGCTTTGGTGGGGTTGCTGGCTTGAGTCTAGTGCATGCTTTTGGGATTTTATTAAAAATTTCACTAGAGAGGTCCACTCCAAAGGCGCACAGAAGTGGTCTATCCAGGGCCGACTTACACAAAGTAATCGTAGTAGAAGTCAGGCCTTGTTCGTGTAGGAATATGAAAAATGCTAGACAAATCTATCGATATTTCTGTTGGTTTCCTTGTTTTCACAAAGGAAATCCATTTCTTGCATACCGATTCGTATTTTCTCCTAGTCGAACTTCACTTATACTCTTCGATGAAGTCAACTTCATCCTTCGAGATTGCAAACCGTTTGTTCGACGCTAGGGCGAGAAAATCGTGAGATGTAGGTTGTTAGTTCTCAAAGATGAAGCGTAGATAGTCGACTTCTGGACCAGTTCAGATAATGCTGGGTCCGACAGAGGGAACAGCTTCAGTTTCAGCTCCAGAACTAGAGGGAACAAATTGATTTTGGGCCACTTGGGTGCCACTACTACTGCTGTCCCTCTGATGGATCTTAGCTTGTCGAGGGCTCTTAGCAGGAGATTGGTTGGTGGAAACAGGTAAATGCAATTCCACCAGTTCCAGTCGAGGGACATGGAGTCCATTACTTCTGCTTGAGGGTCCATATAAGGGGCTACTTAACGAGGTAGTTTCTTGTTGTCGCTCGTTGCGAAGAGATCGGTCTGCAGTTCCGGGACTTTTTTCGAGGTAAAGGAGAATGAGTCTGCATCTAAGGACCATTCTGTCTCTATGGGCTTTCGCCTGTGTAGAGCGTCTGCCATCACACTACGGAACTGTTATGTATTATTGTAATAATGTACTATATTATTTCAAGTGTTGCAGGTATTGCGCAACTTTGCATCATATTGCATGAATAAAACATGTTGTGCTTTGTACATAAGTGTAATGATTTGTTTTGGTATTAGGATTCAAACATTTGTTGATTACCTCAAAGATAGGATGTGATTCTTTATAGTTTTGTACTGGAGTAGGATTTAAGTCTTTCCATAGCGATGCTCTTTTGTTTAGCAATGTTTTGGTTTTGTCAGATTGTGTATGATGCTCCACACACACTTAGGAGTCAGCTGTCAAAGAGCCATGTAGTCACATATTTCATTAAAGGTGTATTTTAAGAATACCCGCGTATTATTAAATCCCATACAGAAAAATTGACGACAAGAGATGGGATCAGCTGAGAAATAATTACTAACAATTGTTCATCTATGTTCCAGGTAATTATTATGGTTAATAGAACTTCCTACCAAAGTACAACACTACAATTGACGACAAGAGAGGGGATCAGCTGAGAAATAATTACTAACAATTGTTCATCTATGTTCCAGGTAATTATTATGGTTAATAGAACTTCCTACCAAAGTACAACACTACAATTGGCGACGCTCAGGAGGACAAAAACAAGCAGGGAGAAGCATTGGAGCTTATGTAGAAGGACAGCCAGCACAAGAGAAGGTCCTTATGTACATTAAGGGACAAGAGGAAAATCGCCCAATGAAGATTGTACAAGCAGCAGAACAGGAATTTCATCAAACAAACAAAACAAGAAAGGGTAAAATTTAAAGTTGGGTAGGCTACAAAACAGGTAGGAAGTAAACTTGTGACTGCAGAACAGTAGCTTAACCTACCATAGGTATTAAGGTAAGACTCAAAATGCCTTTTAACATTGAACACCCCAAAAGTTTCAGCATCACTGCTGAGTCCAATTCTGTTGCAACACGATGGCAACAGTGGTGTGAGGAATTTAAGATTTATTTAGAAGCATTAGGGAACATGAAGGATGCCCAAAAGAAGGCATTATTACTTCATACAGCAGGTAGGGAAGTTCGGGAAGTGTTTAAGACTTTGCAGCCTACAGATGACACAAGTGAAGCTGCAATTAAGGCTCTTACCACATATTTTGCTCCTCAGGTCAATAAATTTTTTGAAAGATACTAGTTTTCAGCGCAGGCTTATCAGAAAGAAAATGAAAGTTTAGATGCATTTGTGACCAGACTAAAGAATTTAGCCGTTTCATGTGAATTTCTAGAGTTAGAAAATCTTATCATAGATCAAGTAATTGCACATTGCACATCACAAGAGCTAAGAAAGAAATTATTGCAAGATAAAGATTTAACATTAGAAAAGGTATTGGTAACAGGCAGAGCTTTGGAAACATCAAATAGGCAAAGTAACATAATAGGTAGTTCTACAAGCAATAATATGGAAAATTCTGAAATTAATACAGTAGGTTCTATGTGGAAAACCAATGAGAATCAGAGAAGGAATATGTCAAAGCCTAGTCATAGAAAAGTGCCTAACACTAATGTTCATAAATATCAGAATCAAGCTTATATACAGAAACAACATGAAAAACCCAAGTGTTATAGGTGTGGTAAAACTGATCATTTTGCATACGAAGCAAAGAAATGCCCTGCTACTGGACAGACATGCCAGAATTGCAGAAAGATGGGTCATTTTGCAACTGCTTGTAGATTCCCTAAACAGTACGCAAAGAAAATAAATGCTACAGTTGATACTATTGGTCAAGAGAATAATGCAGAAAATGTTCATGATAATCAGGTTAGGTCAGAAACTGAGTTTGCGTTTCGCATTAATTCCGTCAACAAAGGTGCAAAGAAACATATCATGGTAGAAGTAATCATATATGATAAACCAATTTTGATGCAAGTTGACACAGCAGCCGATGTATCAATTATGTCTAAGAAAACGGCTAAAAGCATTCCTAATGTGTTATTAGAAGGTACAAATAGAGTTTTGAAAGGTTATAATGGTTTTGATATTCAGGTGATAGGTGCTTCGAACGTAGAAGTACAGTACAAAGAACAGAAATTAGAGAGAATGCCATTAACAGTAGTAAAAGGTAATGGACAAACTTTGCTAAGTTTAGATTGGCTACAGTATTTGAAGTTAGGTTGCCCTAGTATTTTGAAGGTTACAGGTAGACAAGATGAAAACAAAAATGAAATATCTATGGATAACATCATATCAGAGTTTCAAGACGTATTTGAAGATAAAATAGGTACAGTAAAGAATGCAAAGGCAATTTTAGTTTTGAAACCTGACAGTTCTCCTAGATTTTTTGCTCCTAGACCAGTACCGTATGCATTGAAAAGTGCAGTTGAAACAGAAATCAGGAGATTAGCAAATGAAGGTTCCTGGGAAAGGGTTACATATTCAGATTGGGCTACACCATTAGTTCCTATTGTGAAGGAAAGTGGACAGGTTAGGTTATGTGGAGATTACAAAGTAACGTTAAATCCACAACTGCAAGTAGCTCAACATCCCTTACCAAATCCGAAAGACATGTTTGCAACTATGTCAGGATGCAGTGTTTTTTCTAAATTAGATTTAAGACAAGCATTTAAACAGTTTCCCATGGATGAAACTTCACAAGAATTGTGTACAGTAAATACATCCTTAGGTTTGTTTAGACCAAAGAGATTACCTTATGGAGTTGCAAGTAGTCCAGCTATATGGCAACAAACTATGGATAAGATTTTTTCAGGAATGCAAGGAGTATTCATTTTTATAGATGATATTTTAATTGCTGGTAAAGACACAAGAGAACAGAGAGAAAGATTGCGAACAGTTTTGGAGAAGTTGAAGGAACATAATATTAGTGTAAATAAGAACAAATGTATTTTAGAAGTTGATTCAGTGGAATACTTAGGTTTTGTAATAAATGGCAAGGGTATTCACAAAACTAAAGAGAAGATTAAAGCTGTACAATCTTCAAAAGTGCCAGAAAATGTGAAGGAATTACAATCATTTTAAGGTTCAGTAGTATTTCATGGCAATTTTATTCAGAATTTGTTTACAATTGCACATCCATTGTATAATCTGTTGAATAAGGGGGTAGAATGGAAGTGGACAAAAAAGTGTCAGGAATCTTTTGAAAGAATCAAGCAGGAAATAATATCACCTACATTTTTAGTACATTATCAAATGGATTTACCAGTTAAATTAGTATGTGATGCATCAAACATATGTTTAGGTGCAGTATTATCTCATGTAATGCCAGATGGAACAGAAAAACCAATTGCATTCACTTCTAGAGTATTGAACAAGGCAGAAAGGAATTACTCTCAAATAGAAAAGGAAGGTTTAGCATTAGTTTATGGCGTTAAAAAATTCCATATGTATCTTTATGGTATGAAAAAGTTCACACTTGTTACAGATCATGAACCTTTATTAGGAATATTGGGTCCAAAAGGAAGTTTACCTATGTTGGTAGCTGCAAGACTACAACGTTGGGCAGTTACGTTAGCAGCGTACCACTATGATATAGAATACCGTCCAACATCAAACATGGGTAATGCAGATGCTTTATCCAGATTACCCGTAGACAAAGCTCCAGAGGAGTATGATGACAGTGTTCTGTTAATTTCTGTATATGATATACCAATAACTGCAAAAGATGTAGCACATACTACCAATAGAGACCCAGTACTTAGTAAGGTTTTGGAGAGTTTAATGACAGGTAGGGACTTATGTGGGAAAGAGGAAAATTGTAAACCGTATAAGGATATATGGTATGAACTGAGTGTAACACAAGGAATAGTGATGAGAGGTTCAAGGTAGTTATTCCTAATTCACTGAGAAATAAGGTTTTGTCTGAAATACATGCTGATCACCAAGGTATTGTAAGATCAAAGTCAATTGCGAAAACTTTTGTATGGTAGCCAGGTGTAGATAAAGATGTGGAATCTTATATAACGGATTTTGAGCGAAGCGAAAAATCTATTTTTGGGTGAGATAGCCATGACGTCCTGATGGAAGGTTCCTTCGGTAGCTTCCTTGGGTATATTTAACTACAAGGATATTCCCAGAGAATTAAACCACAGGTTATCGCAAAATTCTAACTTCTGGTGCGAGTATCCTAAAGGTTTCCCTTTAAGACATCGTATATCAACAGGGGACGCATGTATTAACACGCCACATAGCTATCTGCACCCCATATAGAGTTAACAACGTTCCACGTTGTCGGAATCTAGACGGCACTCATGCATGGACTGGGCTATGACAACATCAGGTTCCACCACTATCTGGACGGTGGGAATCTGGTCACTGGGGACCACTGAGTCTTTTGATGCCTTCGGGATTAGCAAGGCCCTCAAATCTTCGGTAGCGAGATACGGTCCGTTGGCGTTCTTCTGGAAGCCACCCACCCACTTGCGTAGCTTCTCCCGAGCGTTGTCCCTTACCTCCGCTGAAGGAGGATCGTCAAACGCTTCGACCAGACGACTCTTGCAGACTGTACAGTGCTGCAGGTCCCAGTATTTCATGTCGCCTTTCTTGGCGGCGCAGGGGGCGTGGGTCTGACACGCCTTGTGCCCGTAGAAGGCCGGGCGTTTCACTCCACAGAAGTTGTGTTCACACTTCATATACTCCTGTAAAAGAAAGAGATCATGAGTATATGGAAGGCATAAGAATGACTTACATTACTCTAAGGTTAAATTTTAAGTAGTCAAAATTTCACCTAACATTAAATAATTCATGAATATTGTATTGTTTGAGAAGAGGAGCGGAAAAAGGAAGTAGATAGACACATACTTGTGAATCCCGCCCAGTCGGTTACCGTAACCTTATCAATAGGCAATTTCATTTGTGACCGAGGGACACAAAACGGAAATCCGCATGGATCACCGTGGTGGGTAGAAGCTAAGTTCTAGCAGAGATTGCCCGCGAGGTGTGTCAGGGACTGAGACCACTCAGTTCCTTGGGGTAAAGGGGTAATGGGAGACCCCATAAAGATCTAGGTTCCGGCAACCGACCGTGCCAAGACACAGAACATGCTGGAAAATTGTAATGTGCAAGAGGACAGCCCAACCACTAGTAGAATGGTAAGACAATACCTATATATAGAAGTGGCTAAGCCATCTGGCTGCAGTGTAGTACTGTCGGCATGTTGTTGACAGGTAGTAGAAGGGGTGCATGTCCCTTGGCGCCTCTGGAGGGTGCCAGCAGGCCGGCGGCACGCCGGAGGCCGCTCAATCAGGGTGTAAGGCATTAAGACAGACACATTGAGAATCTAAGCATAATACCAACATGGCGACCGCCGGCACAGCGGCGGAACGCCAGCGGGAGGCGGCAGCTCCGGCAGCCGAATGCTGACGGCTTGGTGATCAGTTCATAAGATAATGAAGTATATGGTAGTATACCCAGACAGCCGGCAATCAATTCCGGCACGCCGGAGGCTGCCCGAAGGTCGGACAACCGAAACTAGGTAAGGGAGGGGTGGATCATCGGTTGTATGCTGACGGAAGGCGGCAGCCCCCCGGCACACGGAAGGCTGATGACTTAGAGGAGGGAGGGTATCTTATGAGAGAGTGTCACCAAAGTGTACAGTAGGGCGATATCGCCGGCAGTAGAGGTGGCAAGTGACCGGCACCAGGGTAGATGGAGAGACAGATAAGGAGGGAATGGAGGGATAAAACCACATACCCCTCCGGCATCCCTCCAGAGAGAGTGTACACATGATAGAAGTAGATACTCCAAGCATCCAATGGCAGGGGGAAGGCAGCCGGCCGGGTGCCAGGGTAACCCAAGGGAGGGTTTGAGTACACTCAAGAGTGGGAACCCACTGTTGGACAAATCGCTGCCAGTGGCTACCCCCATAGAACGCTATGAAGGGTATGTGTACCAGAGCGGCCTGCTCAACAGGAGATCAAGATAGCCCTATCACTCCACCCGAGGGAGGAGTTGTAGGACTAGGGACGGATGTGTATAGGCAAGCCTATGTATAGGCTAGCCTACACCAAAGGGATAGGTGGGGAGGGAGAAGAAGAGGGGTCTTTCATAGAGGAGGCTCTGTACAAGAACGGCCACCAAGGAAGGGAGGACGCTCCCTAGCCTAGGGTAGGTAACCAGAATGAGAACGGTGCAAGAGTACCGTCTCAAACTATAAAAGTACAGAACTAGCCCCCCCAAGGCCTAACCTAGATAAGGAGTGTTAATTTCCATGCTAGGTAGGCTGAAAGACAAATCGCAAGTTGCAGGGAAGGGTAAGTAACCTAACCATAAGCAACTGAGGAAGGACAGAGCCGTTCCTCTTTCTCAGTCGCAACCCTAAGGGGGGATCATTTCCTTAAGGTAGACAGAGAAGCGATAAATACTCTGGTTGTGGACAAGATTCCCCTATATAGAAGGGGAAGCTTGGCCACGCAGAGGGAATGCCTGAAGGCAGGGGATGTAGGGAGCATATAGTGTTCCTACATTTAGGTTAGGTTAGAAAGGAACGCAATCCAACCGGTCCCCTATATGGTCCCTGAAGGCGAAAAACGCTTACATCACAGTTAACAGTATGATAGATAATGCCACTATCTTCATAACTTAACCTAGGATCACTGGAATATATCATGCATGAACGCAAGTGCTAGGCAATCTAGCCTAGGGGCTAAGCTAGCAATCTTGTATGGGGTCGAACGATGACCGGATAATAGAGCTCTAAAACATGATATATGAAGTTCCTAGCTATGAAGACTAAATAACTAACAATATAAATTAGTTAAGAGGTCGGAAAATGGCTGTTCTGACTAGCTAAATAAGGCATGCAAGAGAACAACGACACCATAAAATGGCGTGTCCGGTAGCAGCACAGCTCCGCCACAAAACACGAAATATTACGAAAAGTATAAGTCACTCTACGGCTAGAGCTTATTTAAACAATACTGGGACCTGGTAGCCTACTCAACTTTCCAGAAGAAGGCGAGGCTGAAGGTAGACAACGGCGATGCAAGTCGATGAAAATCGCACAAGGGGTTAATCCGTCTAAGCAAGGTGGCTACAAGCAGAAGAATGAGGACGGACGTGACGTTATTTAGCAATGGCGCCCGTTTGTTTACGTTTTGAATACCAAAAGTAGTCACGGACGAGTGTCACTGTGGGACGGCTCCCCAGTTATTCTCCACCTTTCCATATCGAAGTGTTAACTCTATATGGGGTGCAGATAGATATGTGGCGTGTTAATACATGCGTCCCCTGTTGATATACGATGTCTTAAAGGGAAACCTTTAGGATACTCGCACCAGAAGTTAGAATTCTGTGATAACCTGTGGTTTAATTCTCTGGGAATATACTTGTAGTTAAATATACCCAAGGAAGCTACCGAAGGAACCTTCCATCAGGACATCATGGCTTGAGCCCAAAAATCTATTTTTGGGTGAGATAGCCATGACGTCCTGATGGAAGATTCCTTCAGTAACTTCCTTGGGTATATTTAACTACAAGCCATGACGTCCTGATGGAAGGTTCCTTCGGTAGCTTCCTTGGATACATTCAACTACAGGGATATTCCCAGAGAATTAAACTAAAGGATATCACAGAATTCTAACTTCTGGTGCGAGTACCCTAAATGTTCCCTCTAGGATATCGTATATCAACAGGGGACGCATGTATTAACACGCCACATAGCTATCTGCACCCATATAGAGTTAACTCTTTGATATGGAAAGGTGGAGAATAACTGGGGATCCTTTCCACAGTTACACTCGTCCGTGGCTACTTTTGGTACTCGAAACGTAAACAAACGGGCGCCATTGCTAAATGACGTCACGTCCGTCCTCATCCTTCAGCCTGTAGCCCCTTGCTTTGGTTGGATTTCCCTTTGTGCGATTTTCATCTACTTACATCACCGTTATGTCGTTACCTTCAGCCTCGCCTTCTTCTGGAAAGTTGAGTACCAGGTCCCAGTATTGTTTAAATAAGCTCTAGCCGTAAAGTAACTTTTACTTTTCGTAAAATATTGTGTTTTGTGGCGGAGCTGTTCCGATCCCGGACTCGCCATTTTATGGCGTCGCTGTTCATATTGCATGCCTTATTTAGTTAGCCAGAACAGCCTTATCCGGTCTCTTAACTAATTAATATTATTAGTTTTTTAGTTTTCATAGCTAGGAATTACTTATATCGTGTTTTAGCGCTCATCTGACTCGGTCGCCGTTCGACCCCATGCTAGATCGCTAGCTTAGCCCCTAGGCTGGATAGCCTAGTGCTTGTGTTCATGCATGATATATACCAGTGTTCCTAGGTTAAGTTATGAAGATTGTGGCATTATTAAACATACTGTTAATTGTGATGTAAGTGTTTTCGCCATCGGGTCCATATAGGGGACCGGGTTGATTGCGTATCTTTCCACCCTAACCTAAATGTAGGAACCCCTATATGCTCCCTAATCCCCTGCCTGCGGGCATTTCCTCTGTGTGGCCATGCTTCCCGTTCCTGATGGAAGGTTCCTTTTGGTAGCTTCTTTGGGTATATTAACTACAAGGATATTCCCAGAGAATTAAACCACAGGTTATCACAGAATTCTTACTTCTGGTGCGAGTATCCTAAAGGTTTCCCTTTAAGACATCGTATATCAACAGGGGACGCATGTATTAACACGCCACATAGCTATCTGCACCCCATATAGAGTTAACACATTGATATGGAAAGGTGGAGAATAACTGGGGAGCCGTTCCACAGTTACACTCGTCCGTGGCTACTTTTGGTACTCAAAACGTAAACAAACGGGCGCCATTGCTAAATGACGTCATGTCCGTCCCCATCCTTCTGCTTGTAGCTACCTTGCATAAACGGATTTCCACTTGTGCGATTTTTATCGACTTGCATTGCCATTATGTCGCTACATTCTGCCTCGCCTTCTTCTGGAATGTTGAGTTCCAGGTCCCAGTATTGTTTAAATAAGCTCTGGCCATAAAGTAACTTATACTTTTCGTAATATTTCGTGTTTTGTGGCGGAGCTGTGCTGCTACCGGACACGCCATTTTATGGCGTCGCTGTTCTCTTACATGCCCTATTTAGCTAGTCAGAACAGCTTTTTCCTGCCTCTTAACTAATTGATATTGTTAGTTATTTAGTCTTCATAGCTAGGAACTTCATATATCGTGTTTTAACGCTTTTTTATCCGGTCATCGCTTGACCCCATACTAGATTGCTAGCTTAGCCCCTAGGCTAGATTGCCTAGCTCTTGTGTTCATGCATGATATATTCGAGTGATCCTAGGTTAAGTTATGAAGATAGTGGTATTATTTATCATACTGTTAACTGTGATGCAAGTGTTTTTTGCCTTCAGGGACCATATAGGGGACTGGTTTGATTGCGTACCTTTCTAACCTAACCTAAATGTAGGAACCCCTATATGCTCCCTTCATCCCCTGCCTACGGGCATTCCCTCTGTGTGGCCATGCTTCCCCTTCTATATAGGGGAATCTTGTCTACAATCAGAGTATTTATCGCTTCTCTGTCTACCTTAAGGGAATGATCCCCCCTTAGGGTTGCGACCGAGAAAGAGGAACGGATCTGTCCTTCCTCAGTTTCTTATGGTTAGGTTACTTACCCTTCCATGCAACTTGCGACGTGTCTTTCAGCCTACCTAGCATGGGATTTAACAATCCTTATCTAGGTTAGGCCTGGGGAGGGCGGTAGTTCTGTACTGTTATAGTTTGAGACGGTACTCTTGCACCGTTCTCATTCTGGTTACCTAGCCTAGGCTAGGAAGCGTCCTCCCTTCCTTGGTGGCCGTTCTTGTACAGAGCCTCCCCTATGGAAGACCCCTCTTCTTCTCCCTCCCCACCTAGGCCTATCCCTTTGGTGTAGGCTAGCCTATACACATCTGTCCCTAGTCCTACAACTCCTCCCTTGGGTGGAGTGTTAAGCTATCTTGATCTCCTGTTGAGCAGGCCGCTCTGGTACATATACCCTTCATAGCATTCTATGGGGGTAGCCACTGGCAGCGATTTGTCCAACAGGGGGTTCCCCCTCTTGAATGTACCCTAAATCTCCCTTGGGTTACCTTGGCCCCCGGCCGACTACCTGCCCCCTGCCATTGGATGCTAGGACCTACTCCTATCATGGGTACACTCTCTCCTGAGGGATGCCGGAGGGGTATGTGGTCTTACCCCTCCAATCCCTCCTTATCTGTCTCTCTATCTACCCTGGTGCCAGTCCCTTGCAGCCTCTACTGCTGGCGATACCGCTCTACCCTTCGGTGACACTCTCTCATAAGATACCCTACCTCTTCTAAGTCGTCAGCCTTCCGTGTGCCGGGGGGCTGCCGCCTTCCGTCAGCATACAGCCGATGGCCCACCCCTCCTTTACCTAGTTTCGGTTGTCCGACCATCGGGCCGGCCTCCGGCGTGCCAGCATTGATTCCCGTCGGTCTGGGTATTCTACCATATTCTGCCTTATCTTATGAATTGATCACCAAGCCGTCAGCCTTCAGCTGCCGGAACCGCCGCCTCCCGCCGGAGTCCCGCCGCTGTGCCGGCGGTCGCCAAGTTGGTATTATGCCTAGATTCTCAATGTGTCTGCCTTAATGCCTTACACACTGCTGGAGCGGCCGCCACCCTGCCGGCACCCTCCGGAAGCACCAAGGGACTTGCACCCCTTCTTCTACCTGTCGACAATATGCCGACAGTCCTACACTGCAGCCAGATGGCTTGGCCACTTCTATGCTTAGGTATTGTCTTACCATTTACTAGTGGCTGTGCTGTCTTCTTGCACATTACAATTTCCAGCATACTCTGTGTGTCTTAGCACGGTCGGTTGCCGGATCCTAGATCTATATGGGGTCTCCTACTACCCCTTTAACCCAAGGATCTGAGTGGTCTCAGTTCCTGATACACCTCGCAGGCAATCTCTGCTGGAACTTAGCTTCTACCCACCACTTTGGTCCATGCGGATTTCCGTTTTGTGTCCCTCGGTCACAAATGAAATTGCCTATTGATTAGGTTACGGTAACCGACTAGGCGGGATTCACAAGTATGTGTCTATCTACTTCTTTTTTCCGCTCCTCTTCTCAAACAATACAATATTCATGAATTATTTAATGTTAGTTGAAATTTTGACTACTTAAAATTTAACCTTAGAGTAATGTAAGTCATTCTTATGCCTTCTATATACTCAAGATCTCTTTCTTTTACAGGAGGAGTATATGAAGTGTGAACACAACTTCTGTGGAGTGAAGCACCCGGACTTCTACGGGCACAAGAAAGGCGACATGAAATACTGGGACCCGCAGCACTGTACAGTCTGCAAGAGTCGTCTGGTCGAAGCGTTCAACGATCCTCCTTCAGCGGAGGTAAGGAACAACGCTCGGGAGAAGCTACGCAAGTGGGTGTGTGGCTTCTAGAAGAACGCCACCGGACCGTATCTCGCTACCGAAGATTTGAGGGCCTTACTATTCCCGAACGCATCGAAAGACTCAGTGGTCCCTAGTGATCAGATCCCTACCGTCCAGATAGTGGTGGAACCTGATGTTGTCATGGCTCAGTCCATGCATGAGTGCCACTTAGATTCCGACAACGTGGAACGTATGTCGGAAGCGTTGGAGACTACGGAGAAGAACCTCATGGGCGAGAAGCTCGACTATGAGGAAGATCAGGTGGAATACCCTGATTCGGAGCATGAGGTCGATCCCGCTTCTACCCCTGCACCAACTTCTACACCGACCGAGGAATCACTTCCTTCAACATCCGCCACCCCGGACCCCATCCCATCAGGCACTCAGGAGATCTTCAAGATGCTTGAAGCTCTCATGGATAAGAAACTTCGCGAGACTCGTGAGCTTTTCAAGTCTAACCTCGGAAGTTCTAAGCAACCGAAAAGGATTTCGGTTAAGGACCTCCCTGCCTGCTCGGATACTAACCCATGGAGGTATGCCGAGCACATGCCGATCACCACGGGCAAGATCTTCATCAGCGAGAAGGTTGGCTCGATCGCGTTGGAAGAAGTGGAGTTCTTCTCGAACTTTGAGGCTTATCCGGACTGTTACGTCCGACTCAGGTCCGAACCCGCCTCTAAAGAAGAGACCGAACCGAAGGAGGTAATTGTGTTCGATCTCTCGAAGGCCCAGGCTATGCTAGCCAACGCGGTGAAAAGTAGGGGCTTCACCAATTCAAAAATGACGGCGCTTAGTAAAAAGCACCCAACCTTCGTCGCACCGGACAATGCGACTTTCCCCTTTCTTGAAAAGGCCTTCACTGCGGTACTGAAAGCAGTGGAAGAAGGGAAACCTTGCCCTGTACTGGAGGAGTACAGGCCCTTCTCCCTGACTACTCCCCCTGATGATAGGCACTGGAAAGACATCCAGTCGACATTCATAGTGGGGAAGCTAGAGCCTGACGTTGCTGGTCGTCAGTTTAACGAGGACCTGCCAAAACTTAACGATCACCTCCTTCGTAGGGAACATGATACGAAGGAAAGGCTTGCCGCATCTATGTCCCTCCAGGTACAGCTTGAAGTCATGGCCGGTGACAATAGGGTCCCAGACTTCTACATGGTCCTTGCCAAAACGCATCTGGCAACGGTCATGAAGGATCTGTACAGCTTAACTAGGGCTCGTAGAGCCTGTCGTGAATTCGTGTTCGAGAACGCTACAGTGAGACACGAACCACGGAGGCTGATTTCCTCCAACATCTGGGGTAAACACCTCTTTCCCTCCTCCTTAGTGAAAGAGATCACCGACAAAGCCCCCACGGAGAATAGGAACCTTCTCCATAAGTGGGGCATGTCGAAGAAAAGGAAATCCTCTCAGGACGACGGCCCTCAACCTAAGAGGAAACCTACGAAACCAAAACCCCAGCAACGTCAACAGAGACGGCAGTTTCCGGGTTCCGCTACTCCCCAAGTGGCAGCTCAGCCACAACAGACCTTTCAACTGGTCACCCAACCGGTCCTGTCACAGTCACCGGTCTTCACTCCTGCATTTGAGCAGCAATCCACTACCTTTCATCCCAAAGGTAGAGGCTCAAGCAGAGGCTCAGGCAGAGATGTGTCTCGCCGTCCCTCCAGAGGCAGAGGAGGTAGGGGAGCTAGCGGCCGAGGTAGCAAACCCTTGGGAAGCCAGAAGCAATGAAGTGCTTCCGGTGGGAGGAAGACTCCGCCAATTCCAGGATCGTTGGACCTTCGATCCCTGGGCACACAGCATCGTCAAGAAGGGTCTAAGCTGGAGCTGAACTCAACCATCCCCAACCTTCCAGCAATTCTTCCAACAGTCAACCCCCCTCCTGGAAGAATATGTCCTAGAACTCTTGAACAAGAAGGTGATAAGGAGGATTAAGTCAACCAGGTTCCAAAGAAGACTATTTTGCGTCCCCAAGAAGGACTCCGACAAACTCAAGAGTCATTCTAGACTTATCCCCCCTCAACAAGTTCATCGCGAACAACAAGTTCAAGATGCTGACTCTTCAACAAATACGGACCCTTCTGCCTCAAGGGTCCTACACGGTCTTGATAGACCTGGCAGATGCCTACTGGCACGTTCCAATGAACCACCACGCTTCCTCCTACCTAGGATTTCGACTCCAAAGGAAAAGCTACGCTTTCAGGGCCATGCCCTTTGGGCTCAACGTGACCCCACGGATCTTCACCAAGCTGGCAAACGCCATCGTTCAACAGCTCCGCCTTCGCGGCGTCCAGGTGATGGCCTACCTAGACGACTGGCTGGTCTGGGCGACATCGCCCGAAGATTGTGTACAATCCTGCAACAAAGTCACCCATTTCGTAGAACACCTGGGATTCAAGATAAACACCAAGAAATCTCGCCTCTCTCCAGCTCAGAAGTTCCAATGGTTAGGAATCCATTGGGATCTTCAGTCACACCGCCTTTCCATCCCACAGAAGAAAAGGAAGGAAATAGCAGGGTCTGTCAAAAAACTGCTGAAATCCAAAAGGATCTCACAACGACAGTAGGAACAAGTTCTAGGCTCTCTACAGTTCGCCTCTGTGACAAACCCAGTGCTTCGTGCACAGCTAAAGGATGCCGCAGGAGTCTGGAGACGTTCTGCATCCATCGCTCGAAGAGACCTCAAGAGACGGCTCCCAAACAGACTTCGGTTACTCTTAAAGCCGTGGTCGGAAGCAAAGGCCCTGAAAAGGTCCATCCCTCTTCAACACCCACCTCCATCACTCAACATCCACACGGACGCTTCGCTGGAGGGTTGGGGAGGTCACTCCCACCAACAACAGGCTCAAGGGACATGGTCTCCCCTATTCAAAACGTTTCACATCAACATCTTGGAGGCCATGGCGGTCCTTCTCACTCTGAAGAAACTCTCTCCGCCTCCCTCGATCCACATCCGTGTGACTCTGGACATCTCGGTGGTAGTCAGATGTCTCAATCGTCAGGGCTCGAGATCGCCCCAGATAAATCAGGTACTTCTTCCGATCTTCCGCCTGGCAGAAAAGAAGAAATGGCACCTGTCTGCAGTTCACTTACAAGGATTCCGCAACGTGGCGGCGGACGCTCTATCACGGACAACCCCAATAGAGTTGGAATGGTCTCTAGACGCAAGATCATTCTTCTTCATCTCTCGCCAAGTCCCGGAACTTCTGATCGATCTCTTCGCAACGAGCGACAACAATCAACTTCCTCGTTATGTGGCCCCGTACGAGGACCCCAAGGCAGAAGCAGTGGATGCCTTGTCACTGGATTGGAACAGATGGTCCAGGATATACCTGTTCCCTCCCACCAACCTTCTGCTGAAAGTCCTCTCCAAACTGAGAACCTTCAAAGGGACAGCAGCCCTAGTGGCTCCCAAGTGACCCCAGAGCAATTGGTATCCCCTGGTCCTGGAGCTGCAGCCCAAGCTGATCCCCCTCCCGGGCCCAGTTCTCTCTCAGCAAGTACAAAAGTCGAGTGTCTTCGCTTCATCACTGAAAGTCAGGGACCTTCATCTCATGATTTTCTCTCCCTAGCCGCGAAGAAAAGGTTTGGGATCTCGAAGAAAAGTCTAGACTTCCTTAAGGAATACAATTCCGAATCCACACGACGGCAATACGAATCATCCTGGAGAAAGTGGGTCTCGTTCGTCAAAGCAAAAAACCCTACGGAAATCACCATTGATTTTTGCATGTCCTTCATTCACCTTCATGGACAAGACTTAGCAGCCAACACAATTTCTACCTGCAAATCGGCTTTGACTAGACCACTACTGTACGCCTTCCAGATTGATCTGTCCAGCGATATCTTCAATAAACTACCAAAGGCATGCGCTCGACTACGCCCAGCACCTCCGCCAAAACCTATCTCCTGGTCCCTGGACAAGGTGCTCCATTTTGCCTCTAACTTGGACAACGATTCGTGCCCTCTCAAGGATCTGACTCAAAAAGTTATATTCCTTTTTGCTCTCGCCTCGAGAGCCCGATTCAGCGAAATAGTGGCATTATCAAGAGACGAGGGTCATATCCTGTTCACAGATTCAGGAGAACTTACCCTCTTCCCAGAACTTACCCTCTTCCCTGATCCGACGTTTCTCGCGAAAAACGAATTACCCACCAAGAGATGGGACCCCTGGAGAATCTGCCCCCTGAAGGTGTCTCTCTATGTCCAGTAGAGAGTTTCAAGGTCTATCTTCGAAGAACTTCAGACTTTGGTGGAGGCCAACTCTTCAAAGGAGAAACATCGGGTAGCGACCTGTCACTGAAACAACTAAGAGCGAAAATCACCTACTTCATTCGCAGAGCGGATCCTGACAGTACACCCGCAGGTCACGATCCTAGAAAAGTCGCATCTTCTCTGAATTTCTTCCAGAGTATGGATTTCGAAAGCCTCAAGAGCTTCACAGGATGGAAATCTTTGCGCGTTTTCTTCAAACACTACGCGAAGCAAGTGCATGAAGTTAAACATTTCGTGGTAGCCGCAGGTAGTGTTATGAAACCTGCAGTTTAACTCTGCATACAACAGCGAGTTACTTGGGACTTTAACTCTACGGGTGCCTGTGTTGACCCTCGTGTGATACATAGTGATTTCATGGACACTTAGTGTTTCTAATAGACTTTTCTTTCCAAGGTGAAATGTCATAGACTTCACATGAGTGCCACATGCCTAGGGCATGATGTGTTTTTTTCCCTTTTTAAAGACTGACGTTCCTCTGGAACTTGTGCCTTCTAAAAATTTGAAATTCCTTTCAGATTCAAGATTGAAGTCTTTTAATTTTTATGTACATTATTTATTATTGTAAATTAACTTTACATCCTTTATTGCTTTATTACTACTATAACCTGCAATTATGAAATAAAATGTCTATTTTATTACTTGTGCGTCTCTCTTCGCTCCTATTTACACTATGAAATACATGAATGTCATAGTTTCATTTACCCCTTTCCTTTGAAATGAGAAGGACAGTATGTTTTGTCTATATTATATACTCACCTATGCTGTGTAATATTCCTAATTGAATACTTACTTACGCCATACCTTCGTGACCAGATTGTTCTCTAACCATGGAATATAGTGACTAACCATCACTTATCTACTGTTGAGAATGTTCCTACATGAATATTGACCATTCTGTCTTGTCTCCGAGTCCTTCACGAACTCTCCGCAGGGTAAGTAGCCCTTCGATGACCACTTTGAATTTTGGTATAACCCGTTGGGACTTCTCTGCCAGGGGGGGGAGGAAGCTGGATCCCCACGGAACCTTCACCGAGGTCACATTACATACCTCTATTCAAAGCCCTTGGCACTTACTCTAATAAGGGGAAATTTTCCACGATACATTGATTCTCTGGTACTCTCCCATCAGGACGTCATGGCTTTAGCCCAAAAAACGGATTTTGAGCGAAGCGAAAAATCTATTTTTGGGTGAGATAGCCATGACGTCCTGATGGACCCTCCCTGCTATTCTAGTCCAGCCTTTCAGGCCCCGCCCTGTCCTGCTGTATCATGGAGATTAGCAAGTAGCTGGCATCAGGATGAGGACGGACGTGACGTCATTTAGCAATGGCGCCCGTTTGTTTACGTTTCGAGTACCAAAAGTAGCCACGGACGAATGTAACTGTGGAACGGCTCCCCAGTTATTCTCCACCTTTCCATATCGAAGTGTTAACTCTATATGGGGTGCAGATAGCTATGTGGCGTGTTAATACATGCGTCCCCTGTTGATATACGATGTCTTAAAGGGAAACCTTTAGGATACTTGCACCAGAAGTAAGAATTCTGTGATAACCTGTGGTTTAATTCTCTGGGAATATCCTTGTAGTTAATATACCCAAGGAAGCTACCAAAAGGAACCTTCCATCAGGACGTCATGGCTATCTCACCCAGAAACAGATTTTTCGCTTCGCTCAAAATCCATTTTATCGCTTCTCTGTCTACTCTAAGGGAATGATCCCCCCTTAGGGTTGTGACCGAGAAATAAGGAATGGCTCTGCCCTTCCTCAGTTGCACCTGGTTGGGTTACTCCTCCCTTCCTTCAACTTGCGATGCGTCTTTCAGCTTACCTAGCCTAGGAGTTACCCCAGGCACCCGCCCGACTGCCGGCCCCCTGCCGCCGAATGCTAGGAGGATCTACTCCTATCATAAGTGCACTCTCTCCGGAGGGATACTGAGGGGTATGTGGTCTTACCCCTCCCATCCCTCCTTACCTTTCTCTCCGTCTATCCTGGTGCCGGTCCCTTGCCGCCTCCACCGCCGGCAATACCGCCTTGCCTCTGGTGACATTCTTTCATAAGATGCCCTCCCCCTTTAAGACGTCAGCCTTCCGTGTGCCGGAGGCTTCCGCCTTCCGTCGGCATACAGCCGACGTCCCACCAACCATTTTACCTAGTAACAGCTGGCTGACCCCTGTGCCGGCCACCTGTGTGCCGGCATTGATTGCCGTCGGTCTAGGTATACAACCATATACATATCTATCTTATGAATTGATCCAAGCTCACCAGGCCGTAAGCCGTCGGCTGCCGGAGCCCCCGCCTCCTGCCGGCGATCCGCCGCTGTGCCGGCGGTCGCCACGATGGTATTATATTTTAGATACTTAATGTGTCTGTCTTGATGCCTTCCACCCTGCAGAACCGTCCTCCGGCGTGCCGCCGGTCTGCCGACACCCCCTGGAGACGTTAAGGGACATGCACTCCTTCTCACGCCTGCCGACAATATGTCGACAACCAACATGCTGCAGCCAGATGGCTTAGCCACTTCCACATATAGGTATTGTCTTACCTTTGAAATTGTGGCTGTGCTCTCTGATTGCACATTACAATATTCCAGCATACTCTGTGTGTCTTAGCGCGGCCGATTGCCGGAACCTATATCTAATAAGGGGTTTTCTCTACTCCCCTTCTACCCAGGGATCTGAGTGGTCTCAGTCCCTGCTACACCTCGTGGGCAATTTCTGCTAGAGGCTTAGCTTCTACCCACCACGTTTTATCCATATGGATTTCCGTTTTGTAAAGAAATTGCCTACTGATAAGGTTACGGTAACCGACTAGGCGGGATTCACAAGTATGTGTCTATCTACTTCCTTTCCCGCTCTCTACTCTCAGGCATTATAATACCTTATGGATTATTTTAACGCTTAAAAATTTAGATTAAGTTATCTTAATTTTAGAGTAATGTAAGTCATTCTTATGCCTTCCATGTACTCATGATCTCTTTCTTTTACAGGAGGAGTATATGAAGCGCGAAAGCAACTTTTGTGGAGTGAAGCGCCCGGACTTCTACGGGCACAAGACGTGCCGGACCCATGCCCCCTGCGCCGCCAAGAGAGGCGAACTGAAATACTGGGACCCGCAGCACTGTACAGTCTGCAAGAGTCGTTTGGCCGAGGCATTCGACGATCCTCCTTCAGCGGAGGCAAGGGACAACGCTCGAGAGAAGCTATGCAAGTGGGTGCATGGCTTCCAGAAGAACGCCACCGGATCGTATCTCGCCAGCGATGATTTGAGGGCCTTGCTGTTTCCAAAGGCATCTAAAGACTCTGTGATCCCCAGTGATCAGATTCCCACCGTCCAGCTCGTGGTGGAACCTGATATCGTCATGGCCCAGTCCATGCATGAGTGGCACTTGGATTCCGATAACGTGGAACGTATGTCGGAAGTGTCGGAAGATACGGAGAAGAACCTCATGGGCGAGGAGCTCGACTATGAGGAAGATCAGGTGGAATATCCTGATTCGGAGTCCGAGGTCGCTCCCACTCCTACTCCCGCAGCGACTCCTGCACCGTCTGAGGAACCTGTTCCTTCGAATTCCGCCACCCCGGACCCTCTTCCATCGGCCACTCAGGAGGTCTTCAAGATGCTTGAAGCCCTCATGGAAAGAAAACTTCGAGAGACCCAGGAGCAATTCCGGTCTACCCTAGTGAACTTCAAACAACCGAAACGGATTTCGGGTAAGGACCTCCCCTCTTGCTGGGATACTAACCCATGGAGATATGCCGAGCATATGCCGATCACAACTGGTAAGATCTTCATCAGTGAGAAGGTCGGCTCTATCTTGTTGGAAGAAGTGGAATTCTTCCCAAACTTCGAGGCTTATCCGTACTGTTACGTCCGGCTCAGGTCCGAACCAGCCTCAAAGGAAGAGACCGAACCGAAGGAAGTAACCGTGTTCGATCTCGCGAAGGCCCAGGCTATGCTAGCCAGTGCGGTGAAGAGTAGGGGTTTCACCAACTCCAAGATGCCGGCGCTTAGTAAGAAGCACCCAACCTTCGTTACGCCAAATGCTGCGACCTTCCCCTATATAGAAAAGGCCTTCACAGTGGTCTTGAAAGCAGTGGAGGAAGGGAAACCTTGCCCTGCACTGGAGGAGTGCAGACCCTTCTCCCTTACTGTTCCTCCCGATGATAGGCACTGGAAAGACATTCAGTCAACCTTCACGGTGGGGAAGTTAGAGCCTGACGTAGCCGGTCGTCAGTTCAATGAGGACCTCCCAAGGCTAAATGATCACCTCCTTCGTAGGGAACAGGATACGAAGGAGAGGGTTGCGGCATCGCTGTCCCTCCAGGTACAGCTTGAACTCATGGCCGGGGACACTAGAGTCTCGGACTTTTACATGGTCCTAGCAACAACACACTTGGCAACGGTGACTAAGGACCTGTACAGCTTCACTAAGGCTCGCAGAGCCTGTCGTGAATTCGTGTTTGCCAGTGCGATGGTAAAACACGAATCCCGGGGGCTGATTTCCTCCAATATCTGGGGTAAATATCTCTTTCCCTCCTCCCTGGTGAAAGAGATTGCAGACAAGGCCGCCACGGAGAACAGGAACCTTCTCCACAAGTGGGGCATGTTGAGAAAAAGGAAATACTCTCAGGACGATGGCCCTCAACCTAAGAGGAAGTCTCAGAAACCGAAACCCCAGCAACGTCAACAGAGACGGCAGTTTACGGGTTCCGCTACTCCCCAAGTGGCAGCACAGCCACAGCAGACCTTTCAGTTGGTCCCCCAGCCGGTGGTGTCGAAGTCACCGGTCGTTACCCCTGCATTGATCAACATGCTACTACCTTTCGTCCCTGAGGTAGGGGCTCAAATAGAGGTTCCAGCAGAGATTCGTCTCGCCGCCCCTCCAGAGGCAGAGGAGGAAGGGGAGCTAGCGGCCGAGGTGGCAAACCCTCGGGACACCAGAAGCAATGAAGTGCTACCGGTGGGAGGAAGACTCCGCCAATTCCAGGATCGTTGGACCTTCGATCCCTGGGCACACAGCATCGTCAAGATGTTTTTGGCCCATTCTTTTCATACTGTATACATATATGTGGTTTGACATAGAAAACAAACTGAATCCCTTAATACATATCTTGCCAAAGTTAGCTCATGGTGCAAATTATGGGGCATGAAGTTGAACCCTAACAATATGCATAGTATAAGTGTAAGTAGGTAGAAGACGTTGGCTCCTCAACATCCAGATTTCTACATTGATAATGTTTCTTGAACTATAGGCTACATGAGTTATTTAGAATTTTAGGTGGTGGTTACTGATTGCAAATTTACTTTTTAGAAATATATTTGGTCTGTTTTTACTTCAATTGCACAACAATTGGTTTATTGCGAAAGTCTTTCGAGATTTTTGGTGATATCTATTCTGAATAAATGTGTTAATATCTTTCATTCTGCCTTGTTTCGAGTATTATTCTCTTGTCTAGTCTTCAGCTGCTGAATATAATCTTACTTTTTTGGACAAAAACTTGCTGGCGATTAAATTACTTATCTCTGACCTAGATATTAATCTCTAGCACCATCATTCAGTTAGTTCTTTATGTATGTTGCATAAGATTTTTCATAACTATGGCCATCCTTTGCATTCGGATCAATCCAGACCACCATCTTGTACACAGTACTAGGTATACCGTTACTTTTAAGTCATACTCTCTCCACCATAAGGCTCAATACTGTATAGTATTCTAGATGATTTATTCCAACTTTGACTAAGTTGTGGCATCGGCTAATCTTTCTAATTTGGGAGTTGAATTGATGGAACTTCAGAAATTCAAACTTCCGGCAAATGTTTTTATGTTGAACAGGCTGCTACAAGCCTCTTTTCCTAATGTTAATTCGTGACATATCTATTTTAACATTGTTACTAATGTAAAGATATTTCAAATTCAATATTGGTTACTTCTGATATCGTTAATTTATTTCCTTTCCTGACAACTATATTTCTGTTGGAAACCTTGCACATAACTGTATAATCCTTATTTTCGAATTAGCGATATAGCTTAGCAGCTAGCTAGTAATAATGATAATAATCACAACCTAAACAGTAGTCGCCTTATCATGGTAAATAAGGTTCACTATACCTCAACATAGGATTTTGAAAATAAATGTAAGCCATAAGGTTTCGTTGCTTTGGCTGATGGAAAAGTTCGGTAGACCACAAGCTCAAGCTCTGTCACGAGGTAACCTTATTACTGTAATGCATTAAACCTTTTAGACCTTTTGTCACAAATTCCAACTGTAGTTCTTAATGTAATGTATTTAGCAGAAACAACTTCCTTATCACGAGATATATGCCTCATTAGATGAGACAGTCCAAAACTACCCAAAATTGATTTCAATAAAATACATTCATTATGAAGTTGAAAATGAAATGCCTTTGGGAAGAAATCATGATTTAACAGAAGGCAGTTTAATATGTAAAATAAAATAAAAAATATATATCACTGTGAGATTTACACAATTTTTTTAATAAAATGATTTGAATCCAGATTCTATCCACACTACTTTCTTTAGGATCTTTCTCTCTATTGTTTTTGTGTTTTAACATCTGCAGTAAAGCAACAGAAAGAGACGAAACAAATTTCTCCGATATATATATATATATATATATATATATATATATATATATATATATATATATATATATATATATATATATATATATATATATATATACATATAATGTCAGTTAATTTTATGTAGCTACAATATAACTGAATAGCCTTTGCAATAAACAGAAACGTGACTAACAGTCCGAATATTTTGATTTAGGATACAAAAAGTCTCCTGTACTCAGTCTAGACTATGATATGGCAAACACTTCAGATCTGTGTCAAACGCCACTTATGAAGTGTATAGGGAAATTCTCAAGCTAAATGATCAATCTGTATCATATCCCACTACCTCATAGGAGCACTTCCTCAATACCCTTTTCGAAAGAGCAGCTATGAGATCACATAGGTCTTCTTCTCTACACTGTCCCACTTGATAGTGTCCCGTACTTCAGGGACATCACGAACAATATCCCTGAAGTTGAAAAGGTCAAATCTTCAGATATTAGTTCCTGGTTCTGCGGCACCATTCTCAAGCACTTCACTATTCAAGATATCTGTTGACACACCACATGAGTAGTTGTGAATTGTTTGGTACCTTCAGACGGGACACAACACAAATCCCCAATGGAGTTGGCAATGGAATATTATTAGTCATAACACGTTTCGTAATAATCATGTGACATATGCCTCAAGTAATTAAGACAGTATGAAATAGTTTTTCTTTGTCATTGTAAAATAGGTTGGAAATAAAACACCTTTTGGGAAGAAGTTATGATTCAAGCGAAAGCAACTCAATACCCGGCGTAAAAGAAAAGAAAATATTTTTGGGCTCAGCCCATGTCGTCCTGATGGAAGTTCCTTCATTAGTAGCTTCCTAGGTATATTTGACTACAGTGATATATCCCAGAGAATTTACCAAAGGTATCCAGAATTCTAACTCCTGGAGCGAATATCCCTTAAAATTTAAAAGGGGATATCGCGTATATCAGAGGACTTATTCTTGTCACATCTCATAGCTATCTACACCCCCAATAGCGTTTTCGCTCCGAGAGTGGAAAAAGTGGCAAGAATATAGGAGAGTCGTTAAAGAGGCGATGCTTTCGACACTCCTACTGTACTGTAAATAGTGCGCCGAATCGCCACCGCGAGGCGCCACCAAGCCATTCTTTCATTTGTAGCTTTGCTGACCGGTGTTATCCCGTGTTATCTCTCGCTATTTTGGAAGTATTTCGTCGCTATGATGTCTTCACCAGCCTCATGAGCTTCTGGAAAGCTAAGTAATATCTTTGAATTGTGTAAATGTAAGCTCTTGCCAGTTTTGCTTTTCGATTGAGATCGTAATTAACGTAAGAAGAGCTGTTGCCAGCCGGATGGCATCATGGACGCACTCGTTCTTCTTGTTCATTTAGTTAGCAAAAACGATTTCCCGGCATTATTCGCTTTTATAACTTTAGCTATTTAGATATTTAGCTAGGGAATTTTATATTATGTCATTGTTGTCGTGGATTTGGCTATTTATGATCGAGCCTCATGAGTGCTAGGCTTCCTAGCCTAGGCACCTACACACCTCATGCATGATATAACCTTCCTGATAAAGTTTTATTGAAGCTCAGGCAATATTTTATACAATTAAGATATTACTGCATAACATTTTCTTCTTCCAAGATAGTATACAAGTGTGTTTCGGTGAATGATTCTCTATGCTCCTAGACTTAATAGCCTAGGAGCTTTAGTATACTTTCTTACATGTCCCTTATTGCTCTTGTATTGTCTTTTAAGGGGAGACTGACACCTATACCTTTTAAGTCGATACTATCTCTAACGAGATCTAAGAGCAATTCCCCTTCCCTCTGATCAGCTTAGGCTACTCGCAGTTAACTTTGCTGGGAATGTTCTGGCAAAATTTACTGGGGTGTTTCGTCTCTTTCTCTTAACCACTTACACGGTTTTTTAATTGAGAATGGAACATCAGAGTAAAGCCTGTGTTAGGCATCTTACTGTCTTGGTGAAATGGATTCCCAAATCAAGTTAAGTTGCCGTTCAGGAGGTTAGACCTCCCTAGGCTATACTGGAGGTTCTTGTATATCAATTTCTCCTTCCTTGGTTTAGCAGACAGTCCTGTACTAGTAGATCTTAGACTGAAGAAATGATTTCTTCCTTGTTTAAGATCTCTGGTACGAGATTCTGTTCTCTAGTGAGATTGTGTACTATGGCCGCTTTCTCACTTTACTAACCTAACCTGGGGAAATGATTTCTCCAACTTGAGGTTACTTTATGAGATCAGAATCCTTCAAGTTAGGTAATGCTCTAGGGTATTACCTTACTTATAGGACTTTTACCCCTTCCCCACTGTCTCTTTTGTGTTGGATGAACCATCACCCTTCTTGACCGTTGTTCTATATTTGACCCTATGGGTAATCTATAGAATTGGCCTGAGGTTCCCTGTCTGCTGCCGGCTAGGTCGGTTGCCGGCAGGTACCCTCATATCCTTGAGTGCGCTCTCCAGTCCTCCCTTGGACTGCCTTCCATACCCCATATGGATGGGATATGGTTGAGTGGAAGCCCGAATTTAATTCCCCCCTCCACTTGCACCCTCTTTCGGGATGTAGGCCGGCAAGGCTGAACCTTTGCCGTCCCCCATCCTCTCTTTCTCTCTGCCTTTCCATATACTGGGCCGGCTGTCGGCTGCTAGTAGCTGTCGTCGGCCATGTTGGGTGTCTGTCGGCCGGCAGTTACTCTGCCGCCACTTGCTGTGGGTGTCGCTGATCGACAACCCAATGACAATGAACATACTATGACCGGCTGCCGCTAACTGAGTTGTCGGCTGGCAGTCGGCCACCCAAAAGTTATTAAATTGCCTCCGGTTGCCGCCGGGTCCTACTTGATAGAGGGATCCTTCAGCTGCCGGCGAGCTAAGCAGCAACTGCCGACCTGCCGCCCACTACTTTGAAGACAGTATCTGTTTTCAAATAGCCCAGAATAGGCCCGGCATATGTCGGCTAGGCTGGCATATGTCGGCAGGCCCGGCATACGCCGGCAAGTCCGGCATATGTCGGCAGACCCGGCATATGTCAGCAGACCCGGCATGTGCAGGCAGGCCCGGCAGTTCTGGCGGCATACCGCCGCCAGTCAGTGCTGTAGTCCAAAACGTTTTTTCCAACCTACAAGGTGCTTCATGGGCAGCCTATTTTGAGACCATCACATATAAGAAAAGGATCCTCTCTTCCACTTAATGGTAATTTGCCATTAACTTACCCCCAATATTGAACCTGGGACATTGTGTTAAAAAGACACTTTATATCAAATGATATCTTCCCATTCAAAATTCTTTAAGAATTTATTGTCCAATATTGGAGGAGGTTATAGCAATGGGCTGGACAGGAAACGCAAGTAGGTGTCTTTCCTATTTCTAGCTTACTCTATCCAAGCTAATATTTTTAAAAAATATGTATGCTGAAATTTGAGAGTTTCACCGAATACTTATATGGTTTTCTTTCTTTACAGAAGGAGCATCCGGAGTGCGGGAACAGCTTTTGTAAGGTCCGTAGCAAGAACTTCTAAGGCCATGACGTGTGCAGGGCCCATGCTCGCTGCGCAGTCACCAAAGGGTACCTCAAATACTGGGACCCACAGGTATGTACTGTTTGTAACAAACTGGTAAAAAGAGTCTTTTGATGATCAAAAGTCTACTGAGTCAAGGGATGCAGCAAGGGACGCGCTGCGAAAATGGGTCAGAGGTTTTCAGAAGAACACCTCTGGCCCATACCTTCCTAATAAGAGGATGAGGGACTGTCTTTTCCCTAGGGCATCTGCGGATGCAATCATTCCCCAGACTCAATCTGAGATTCCCCTTGTTCAGATTTCGGTAGAATCTGGTGTATCGGACGCCTTGAAGGGCATCCAATTAGATGACAACATGTCGGTTGTCTCAGAGGAAACTAAGAACAATCTCCTTGTCGAAGAACTGGAGCAGGAGGATGACGTACCTCCTGAGGCCAGAGTTGATAAGACCGATACGATTTCGGTATCATCAGCCACGGTGAATGAACTGGTGCCTTCGACTTCATCTACTGCACCCCAGTTAGATTCCATCACGAGTACATTGCACTCGCTGTTATCTATGGTGCAGGACATTCAGAAGAAATCGTCCGAAAAAGAAGCTTCTTTTCGAATGGATATGCATCAGCTGGTTGCATCACGTTTAGCCCCGAAGAAGCTAAACGTCAAGGATCTCCCCGATTTCTCTGACATTAACCCTTGGAGATATGCAGAGCATATGCAAATGTCAGGGGGAAGATCTTCCTCTCGGAGAAACTGGGCACTGTCCCAATAGAGGAAATTTAGTTTTGGCCCAGCAAAGGGGCCTACCCGGATTGCTATGTCTGTCTGAGGATGAAACCTACATCCAAGGAGGAAACAGAACCGAAGGAGACGATTGTCCTCAAACTCTCTAAGGCTCAGGCCTTATATACGACAACCTTGAAAGAGAGGGCCTTTACTAGCTCCAAGGGGCCGGTTCTCAGCAAAAAGCACCCATCCTTTATTGCTGACTCCAAACGTGTCTTCCCCTTTATGGACAAAGGGTTTAAGGCAGCCTTAAAGGCAGTCGAAGCAGGGAAACCTTGCCCTACACTGGAAGAGTGTAGACCCTTTTCCTTTGCTTTGCCATCAGATGATAAAGATTGGAAGGATGTTCATAACACCTTCACAGTTGAGAGGCTGGAGGCAGATATTGCTGGACGACAGTTCGGCGAAGACCTCCCGAAGCTGTCAGAGTCTCTCCTGCATAGGGAACAAGAGACTAAGGAACGTCTTGCTGCTTCCACGTCTCTGCAGACTGGTTTAGAGACTATGGCAAGCATCCCTGACACCCCAGATATGTACATGGTCTTCGCCAAATCTCATTTGGCGACAGTCACCAAGGACTTGTATAACTTTATCAAAGCCCGAAGGACTTGTAGAGAGTTCGTGTTCGCCTCGGCTGCGGTGAGACACGAACCAAGGAAGCTCATAGCCTCCAATATCTGGGGAAAAGATCTCTTCCCAAGTGAAGTGGTCAAAAAGGTCGTGGACAAAGTCGCTACGGAGAACAGGAATCTCCTCTCCAAATGGGGCTTGTCCTCAAAAAGAAAATCTTCCGCTGATGAGGGTCCCCAGCTGAAGAATAAATCAAAACGACCAAGAGTGCCCTCTCGGCCTAGAAAACAGCAGCAGCTTCCCGTGGCCACGGTGCCCCCAGACGGTGGCACAGCCAACCACCACCTTCCAACTAGTGCCCCAAATACTGACGACCCAATCGCCGGTGTTCACTCCAGTCTTTGAAAGCCAATCGACGACTTTTAGGCCGAAGTCTCGAGGTTCCTTTCGAGGATCCTCTAGACGACCCTTCAGAGGTAGGGGTAACAAAGGTGGAAGTGGCCAAGGAGGCAAGTCCTCCAACCAGCACTCCAAGTGAGATGCTACCGGTAGGAGGGAGACTTCTCCTCTTCCGGGATCGTAGGACCTTCGATTCCTGGGCCCACAGCCTAATCAAGAATGGACTAGGGTGGAGTTGGAGCTCAACTCCACCAACCTTTCCTTAATTCTTCCAGCATTCAACCCCCTTTCTGGAAGAATATGTTCAGGATCTCCTGAACAAAAGAGTTATACAGAAGGCAAAGCCCATCAGATTCCAAGGTAGGCTATTTTGTGTTCCGAAGAAGGATTCAGAAAAGCTCAGATTTATTCTGGACCTATTACCACTCAACAAGTTCATAGTGAACCACAAGTTCAGAATGCTGACACTTTAACACATAAGGACCCTTTTTTGCCCAAACGGGCATACACAGTCTCCATAGACATGACGGATGCGTACTGGCATGTTCCAATCAACCGTCAAGTTTCCCCCTACCTAGGCCTCAAACTACAGAAAAGAAAGTACGTTTTCAGAGCCATGCCCTCCGGTCTAAACATAGCCCCAGGGGTATTCACCACGCTTGCGAATGCAGTCATTCATCAACTACGCCTAAAAGAGGATCCAGGTAGTAACCTACCTGGACGTCTGGCTGGTGTGGGCAGCATCTAAGGAAGAGTGCAGACAAGCCTCCAAGCAAGTGATCCAGTTCCTGGAACACCTAGGATTCAAGATCAACTTGGAAAAGTCTCGTCTATCTCCAGCTCAAAAGTTCCAGTGGCTGCGCTTCCACTGGGACTTACAGTCACACTGCCTTTCCATTCCATCAAAGAAGAGGAAAGAGATAGCAGGATCTGTCAAGAGACTTCTTCAATCCGACAGCATATCAAGAAGGCAACAGGAGAGAGTGTTGAGGTCCATCTAGTTTGCCCCAATGACAGATCCAATTGTGAAAGCACAATTAAAAGATGCATCAGGAGTTTGGAGAAACTACGCATCAATCGCTCGAAGAGATCTACAAAGACCGATTCCAAATCGTCTGCGATCACTACTCAAACCATGGTCGGAAGCCAAGAAACTAAAGAGCAAGGCACCTCTGAACCACCTCCATCGGCAGTCACCGTTCAGACGGACGTCTCAAAAGAGGGGTGGGGAGGTCACTCTCATCATCGGAAAGTCCAGGGAACCTGGTCTCCCCTCTTCAAGACCTTCCACATCAATCTTCTGGAAACCATGGCGGTTCCTTCTCTCTCAGAAGAAACTGGAACTTCGCTGCTCAATCCACATCCGTCTGGGTCTAGACAGCAAAGTTGTAATGAGATGCCTAAATCGACAAGGCTCAAGATCACCTCACATAAGTCAAGTGATAGCCTACTAGCCATCCTCTGTCTAGCGAAGAAGAGATGGCACTTGTCAGCAGTCCACCTTCAAGGGTTCCGCAATGTGACAGCGGACGCTCTATCCAGGGTCAACCCGATAGAGTCAGAATGGTACCTAGATGCAAAATCATTCTCCTTCATATTACGCAAAGTCTCAGGACTGCAGATAGACCTCTTCGCAACGAGCGATAACAAGAAGCTACCCCGGTATGTTGCTCCGTACAAAGATCCTCTAGCGGAAGCGACAGACGCAATGTCCATAGTTTGGAACAGGTGGTCCAGGATCTACCTGTTCTCTCCAACCAACCTTCTGCTGAAAGTCCTCGACAAACTGAGATCCTTCCAGGGGATAACAGCAATAGTGGCCCACAAGTGGCCCAACAGTGTTTCGTTCCCATTAATAATGGAACTACGCTTGAAACTGACCCCATTACCGGACTCAGTTCTGACTCAGCAAGTGCAGAATTTGACTGTCTCAGCTTCATCAGAGAAAACCCAGAACCTTCATCTCAGGATTTTCTCGCCCTAGCGGTCAAGAAACGGTTCGGGATTTCTAGGGACAGTATTAACTTCTTAGAGGAATACAAGTCAAAGTCAACAAGAAGACAATATGAGTCTTCCTGGAAGAACCAATACTATATACCTTCCAGGTAGACTTTTCTAATGAAATCTTCATCAAGATTCGAAAAGCCTGCGCTAAACTTCGGCCCGCAGCTCCTCCAAAGCCCATTTCATGGTCTTTGGATAACGTTCTTCACTCAGCATCAACTCTGAACAATGAGGATTGCTCGCTGAAAGACTTGACACAGAAGGTGATATTCTTATTTGCACTAGCCTCAGGAGCCAGAGTTAGCAAAATAGTAGCCCTCTCGAGGGATGATGGCCACATTCAATTCACAGACTCCGGAGAACTGAACCCTTTTCCCGATCCGACGTTTCTTGCCAAGAACGAGCTACCCACTAAAAGATGGGGTCCCTGGAGAATCTGCCCTCTGAAGGAAGAAGCATCCCTCTGCGCAGTGGAATGCCTAAAGGTCTATCTTCGTAGAACTTCAGACTTTAAGGGAGGTCAGCTTTTCAAGGGAGGGACGTCTGGTTCAACATTATCCTTGAAACAGTTAAAGGCAAAAATCACCTATTTTTTACGCAGAGCGGATCCAGACAATACACCCGCAGGTCATGATCCGAGAAAAGTTGCCTCGTCTCTGAATTTCTTTCAGACGATGTCGTTTGAAAGCCTTTGGGCTTATACTGGATGAAAGTCATCCAGAGTTTTCTTCAAACACTATGCGAAGCAATTACAGGAAATAAAATTTCATGTGGTGGCAGCAGGCAGTATTATAAAGCCTGCCGCTTGATTACTGTGAAGCACACTGCACTAATTGGGACTTTTAGTGAAGGGTGTACATGATAGACTCGTAAGACATATCATGTCGAATATTGTGTTTAGTGATAACACTATAGACTGTTCTCTCTACACAGGTGGCATTAAGCATAATAGACTGACACAAGTGCCAGGCATACTTATATGCACAGTGTTACTAGTAACAACAGAATACATAGCGAAATTTTATATTTCCCTTAGAGTGGCTAATGTTTCCCTTTTCAGGTGAAAGTTATTTTAATTCTGTTATTACTATTTATGCTTTTATGCAGAATTGTTCTGCATAAGATATTATTGAATACATCCATGATTTCTATTTTGTATTAAACAATAGAAGGAATCTTTGCGTCTCTTTCGCCTCAAACATTCTGGATTAAGAATAAAGTCAGAGAATCCTTGATTCTTTTAATATTTAAGAAAATATTGAGGAACTAAGGTTAAGACTGTTCCAAGCAAACAGGTAAGATCTGATTGTACTAAACTGTTTATTTTACTAATCTAAGGTTTCCTACACGTATGTAAACCTGTCTCTCTCTTTTCAGCCAGACTTGGGAGGTATCAGTAACCTATACAGAGATATACCATCTAAGTACAAACTATACTTTATGTATACAATGACACTAATATACAAACTATTTCTAGATTGTTCCTTGAACTCACAATTCTCGGGTTTTTTCCTAAAGTCTACCCAGACTCTTCCCTGTAGGGGGCAGGAAGAACTGACATAGTTTATGATCAGTTAATTGATGTATAACTGTAACATCAAGTGTCTCTAGGTCTAGAAGACCAAATAGGAAATATTTATCTCGAGATAACGGCACTATTGAAAATCCACAGATACATTAATGCTCTGGTAAACTTCCATCAGGACAACATGGCCTGAGCCCAAAAAACAGATTTTGAAGCGAAGCGAAAAATCTATTTTTGGGTGAGGTAGCCATGTCGTCCTGATGGACACACACTCTTTTTGACAAAAGGATAATGAATCCCTCCCTATGGTACTGTATCTGCAACACCTACAAAGCTACGAAGAATGGCTTGGTGGCGCCTTGCAGTGGGGATTTGGCGCACTATTTACAGTACAGTAGGAGTGTCGAGAGCATCGCCTCTTTAACGACTCTCCTATATTCTTGCCACTTTTTCCCTCTCGAAGCGAAAACGCTATTGGGGGTGTAGATAGCTATGAGACGTGTCAAGAATATGTCCTCTGATATACGCGATATCCCCTTTTGAATTTTAAGGGATATTCGCTCCAGGAGTTAGAATTCTGGATACCTTTGGTATATTCTCTGGGATATATCACTGTAGTCAAAATTTACTTAGGAAGCTACTAATGAAGTTACTTCCATCAGGACGACATGGCTACCTCACCAAAAAATAGATTTTTCGCTTCGCTTCAAAATCCGTTTAGTACTTGAGATTTAAACAGTTTTCTTTAATAAAGAAATCGTTTTGTGTGCTGATTCTATTTGCATTACTTTAATTAGGGTCTTTTACTGTAAATGTCTTCAACATCTGAAGTATGTTGGTCAGTTGTAGATTGGCTTGAACTTTTCTCCGGACTGGGCCTTGTTTTTGACATGTCTTACCCCTCTGGTGCTGACAATTACCAGTAAATGTGACAATACAGAATTGTTTTCTTGAACAAATAAAAACCTCTGTCATTGTAAAATAGTTTGATTGGTTAAGATTGCCATGCCTGTAGCATGACACGGGCTCTTGTCACTGGACAGCCCGTAAGAGGATATTATTTGGAAATAGGATAACTCCAAAAGGAGCAAGGATTGGTATATTGAAAAGGAAAAGGTTGGATGAAAATGGTACTGGAAAAGGAAAAGGATGCAGGATGAGTGATTTAAATAGGGATTTGACAAGACATGGAAAGGGGGTGAAAGTAACCCAACAAGGAGACTCCTTTTTAGGTCCACGAAATGAAAAGTTTTAGGTAGAGAAAAAGTATTGATAGCAGCAAGTCCCAGTAAGTAGGAGAGACTGAGAGGGTTGCTGTGGCCGGATTGGTAACGTCTCTGGCTGGTGTTTGCCAGTCGGGGGTTCAAGTCCCGCTTAGACTCGTTAGTGCCATTAGTGCCTGCAACCTTACCACCTTTGTGAGCTAAGGTTGGGGGGTTTGGGGGAGTCTATAGGTCTATCTGCTGAGTCATCAGCAGCCATTGCCTGGCCCTCCCTGGTCCTAGCTTGGGTGGAGAGGAGGCTTGGGCGCTGATCATATAATATATGGTCAGTCTCTAGGGCATTGTCCTGATTGCTAGGGCAATGTCACTGTCCCTTGCCTCTGCCATTCATGAGCGACCTTTAAACCTTTAAAAGTATTCTGTAGTAAGAGAGAAAAGGAGTAGGTTCAAGCAAAGAGGCTTATCCCTGCTCTGTGGCTGGAAAGTGGAATTGTTGCAGGAGCTGCAGGAAGGTGGGGGTCAAGGATAAGGAAAGGACTCTGGCGATGATCTTGAAGGCGATAGGTATGAGGTCTTGCAAGGTGAGAGACTCAATTTCTTGAGCCAAGGTTTGGGATGGGATTGAGGATGAGGGTCGTTGCTGGTCCTTATGAGGAGCAGTTGTAGGTCAGTGCTGATCCTTATGAGAATCAGTTGCAGATCATTGCTGGTCCTTATGAGGAGCAGTTGTAGGTCGTTGCTGGTCCTTATGAGGAGCAGTTGCAGGTCGTTGCTGGTCCTTATGAGGAGCAGTTGCTGGTCCTTATGAGGAGCAGTTGCAGGTCGTTGCTGGTCCTTATGAGGAGCAGTTGCTGGTCCTTATGAGGAGCAGTTGCAGGTCGTTGCTGGTCCTTATGAGGAGCAGTTGCAGGTGCAGGAGCAGTGGCTGGCTGGCGCTGTCTTCTCTGGCAAGGAGGTCGCTGGTCTTTAGGTGGTTGGATTGGAGCTGGTTTCTTTTGGTTTGGAGAGGATGTAGACTTCATAGCTGCAATCCTCTTGAGACGTTCTGGGCAGCGCTTATTCCAAGCATGGTGTGTACTGGACCAGTTAGGGCACTTGGACGTGGTGTGTCGTCCCTTTTTGTGGGCTCTTATGCACACTTCTGTGCAATGCCCTTGGCTGCAGACACCGCAAATGATGGGGCCTCTGCATTCTTCCTTGTGATGGCCAAAACGTTGGCATCTATAACATCGAAGGGGCTCAAGAGTATATTCTTCTATGGGGAAAGTTCCCCAGACTCCTAGATCCAGTTTGGAGGGAATTGGACCGATGAAGGTGGCAATGAGGTGTCGAACTGGAACGTTGTCTTTGATCATACAGCGAACAGCACAGTCAGTGTTGTTGCACGACGTTGCAATGGTGATAGAAATCGTGAAAGGATACCTGGTAGTGACAGCTTTCTTCCTGATGAAAGCAGGATCCAGCAGCGTTAAAGTTGGGTCTTCCTGGATGAATCTGTCTGTCTCAACGTCCTTGGGGGTAGATGATAAGATCACCTTTTCTGTTGGGTCTGGCAGTGAGTTGAATGCCTGTCTTATTAGCCAAAGCAGCAACAGAGGTGTAGGAGAGTTCGCTGTTCATGTGTGAAAGCCAAAACTTTAGCAGAGGTTTCTTTGGCTGCGTAGCTGGGATGTTTCATGCAATAGAAGAGGCTTCTTGCAGGAGTGTCGTAAGGCAATCTGTGTAATTGCAGTCCGTGGAGTGGGCCCCCTGTTCGGTCTGCATAGCATTGGAGGACTCAGGCACGGCAGTTGAAGGGTTGACTGCTGCTGTGAACGACTGCTGAGGAGTTTTAGGGACAGACAAGGACGAGTCTGCTCTCAGTCCTTGGAGTCACAAGTGGCAAAGGATGGGCTAGTACTGGCGCTGGTGAAGGACGTTCAGGACTCTTCTACCTCTTGGAAAGGGGGGTAGTTCCTTCCCTGGCAGCTGTTTTCGATTTTGAGAATTTGTGGTATTTGTAAAGCTTGATAGAGGCGTCCTTGTACCTCTCACAGGTGCATATAATATGGTGATTGAACAGGGTTTTGTCAACTAGGTCGGTGGTCCAACTAGCCATGGTATTGCACAAACAGGCACGTTGTTGTTGGTAGGACATACAGCAATCACAGTCGCAGGCCAGATTGTTGAAATAGTCCTCACAGTGTCTGCTTGGTTCTGGATGAAAGCAGTATCCCCAGTCTCCCAAATGAAAGACTGACATGGTGGCAAAACTCTTTGGGGACCGCAATGTGAATTTAATTGAGAGCAGCCCCGAGAGCGAAGGTGTTGCAGGATTTTTTGGGCGATGAACATTGTCCGTGGTCCCGTTGATCCGAACGATTGTAAAATGGTTGGTTGGTTGGTTAAAATTGCCATGCCTGTAGCATGACACGGGGTCTTGTCACTAGACAGCCTGTAAGAGGATATTATCTGGAAGTAGGATAACTCTAAAAGGAGCAAGGATTGGTATATTAAAAAGGAGAGGTTGGATAAAAAAGGGTACTGGAACAGGAAAAGGATGAAGGATGAGTAATTAAAGGTGGGATTTGACAAGACAATGAAAGGGGGGGGCGGTAAAGCAACCCAAAAAGGAGACTCCTTTTTAGGTCCACAAAATGAAAAGTTTTATTTAGAGAAAAAGTATTGATAGCAGCAAGTCCCAGTAAGTAGGAGAGACTGAGAGAGGAGAAAAGTATTCTGTAGTAGGAAAGAAAAGGAGTAGGTTTAAGCAAAGAGGCTTATCCCTGCTCTGTGGCTGGAAAGTGGAATTGTTGCAGGAGCTGCAGGAAGGTGGGGGTCGACGATAAGGAAAGGACTCTGGTGAGGATCTGGAAGGCGATAGGTATGAGGTGTTGTAAGGTGAGAGAGACAATTTATTGAGCCAAGGTTTGAGATGGGATTGAGGTTGAGGGTCGTTGCTGTCCTTATGAGAGGAGCAGTTGCAGGTCGTTGCTAATCCTTATGAGGAAAAGTTGCAGGTTGGTGCTAGTCCTCATGAGGAGCAATTGCAGGTCAGTGCTGGTCCTTATGAGGAGCAGTTGCAGGTCGTTGCTGGTCCTTATAAGGAGCAATTGCAGTCGCAGGAGCAGTGGCTGGCTGGCGCTGTCTTCTCTGTCGAGGAGGTCGCTGGTCTTTAGGTGGTTGGATTGGAGTTGGTTTCTTTTGGTTTGGAGAGGATGTATTCTTCATAGCTGCAATACTCTTGAGACGTTCTGGGCAGCGCTTATTCCAAGCATGGTTTGGCCTGGATCAGTTGGGGTACTTGGATGTTGTGTGTCGTCCTTCTTTGTGGGATTTTATGCAAACTTTTGTGCAATGTCGCTGGCTGCAGACACCACAGATGATGGGGCCTGTGCATTCTTTCTTATGATGGTCAAAACGTTGGCATCTATAACATTGAAGGGGCTCAGGAGTATATTCTTCGATGGCAAAAGTTCCCCAGACTCCTAGATTCAGTTTGGAGGGTACTGGACTGATGAAGGTGGCGTTGTCTTTGCTCATGCAGCGAACAGCACAGTCAATGTTGCTGCACGACGTTGCAATGGTGATAGGCATCGTAACTGGATACTTGGTAATGATAGCTTTCTTCCTGATAAAAGCAGGATCCAGCAGTGTTAAAGTTGGGTCTTTCTGGAGGAATCTGGCTGTCTCAACATCCTTGGGGTAGTTGATAACATCACCTTTTCTGTTGGGTCTGGTAGTGAGTTGCATTGCATGGCTTATTAGCCATGGCAGCAACAGAGGCGTAGGAGAGTTCGCTGTCCATGTGTGAAAGCCGAAACTTCGGCAGAGGTTTCTTTGGCTGCGTATCTGGGATGGTCCCTGCAATAGAAGAAGCTTCTTGCAGGAGTGTCATAAGGCAATCTGTGCAATTGCAGTCTGTGTAGTGGGCTCCCTGTTTGGTCTCCATGGCATTAGAGGACTCAGGCACGGCAGTTGAAGGGTTGACTGCTGCTGCAAACGACTGCTGAGGAGTTGTAGAGACAGACAAGGAGGAGTCTGTGCTCTCAGTCCTTGGAGTCACAAGTGGCGATGGTGGGGCTAATACTGGCGCTGGTGAAGGGCGTTCAGGACTCTTCCTTCTCTTGGGAGGGGGGTGTCCCTTCCCTGGCAGCTGTTTTCGATTTTGCGAATCTGTGGTATTTAATTAGCTTGACAGAGGCATCTTTGCACCCTTCGCAGCGGCACTTAATATGATGATTTATCAGGGTTTGGTCAACTACGTAGGTGGTGAAGCGGGAGATGGCGTTGAACATTCAGGCACTTCGCTGTTGGTATGACATACAACAATCACAGTCGCATACACAGATTGTTGAAATAGTCCTCGAAGTGTCTGGTTCCTTCTGGGTAGAAGTTCCATCCCGAGTCTCCGATATGAAAGACCGATATGGTGGCGAAACTCTACAGGGACCGCAATAAGAATTTTACTGAGAGCGAAGGTGTTGCAGGATTTTCCAGGCGATGAACGTTGTCCGTGGTCCCGATGATCCGAATGTTTGTAGAATAGATTGGAAATGAACATTTCTGGGAAAAAGTTATGATTCCAGCGAAAGCAATTCAATTTGTAAAAGAAAGGAAATTTTGAATACTTTAGATTTGAAAACAAATAATGAAGAAAGCATTTTAAATTCATTAGGGTCTTTTATTGTATATGTGTTTAACATCTGCAATATATTTGTTGGTCGTAGATTGACCAGAGTTTTTCTCCAGACTGGGGCTTTTTTTACCGGTCATATCCCTCTAGTGATACCAATTATATAAACAAGAGGTACTCAAAGAGAGTACAGCATTAGCTCTGACCAAAGAGCAGTCCTGATTATTATTAAGCTCAGCCCAAATAGCTTTGTTGGGTTAGTGGCTCAGGTCCCAGAACACCCAAATACTAGCCCCAATTAAGAACTGGAGAGATGAGTTTTGGTTTTAGGAAAAATGATATGGCAGCAAGTCCAATTGAGTAGAAAAGACTGGGAGAGGAGTTGGAAGGATTATAAGTAGAAGAGAAAGAAGCAGTTATAATTGTAATACCATATCTCTGCTCAAAGGTTTTTTGGGATGGAGAGTTTTGTTTGGGGAAAAGGGAGGAATTGGCTAAGAGAGTGAAGGGATTTGGAGACTTTAAAAAGGGATAGGACTCGGAAGAAGAGGTGAAGAGCAATGGGGATCAGGTTTTCAAGAGACAAGGTATTGATTAGGTGAGTAAAGGATGTGGTGGATTGAGGCAAGGAAGGATTAGGGAGAGGTATCAGAGCTGGTGCAGTAGGGATAACAAGATCAGAAGTTGTGGCTGGGATGTCAGAATCAGGAGCTGAGGTGGGTTGATGACGAGGTCTCTGCCAAAGAATCCTCTGAGGCTTAGGTGGCTGCCATGATGATTGAGGTAGGCTAGCCAGTGGGGTATTTTGGATAGCAGCTATTTTCTTCAAACGAGCAGGACACCTATTCCAAGCATGTAGGGAGAGGGAGCAGTTGGAACATCTCGGCCTGGTCGTCTATCCTAGCTTGTGGGTGTCAGAGCACTATTAAGTTGGGTGATGTCAGCTGCAGACTCTGCAAATGTTTGGTCCTCTGCAATCTTTGCATTAGTGGCCATACTGCTGGTAGTGGTAACACCAAAGTGGCTCAGGTTCGTAGTCCTGGATGGGGGAAAGTTCCCCATATTCCCAAGTCAAGACGAGTGGAATGGGGTCAATGAAAGTGGCAGTAACTTTTTATAGAGGAACTTTGTTTCTGCTTTTGCAGTGTTTCATACCAGCAATGTTGCTGATGTAGGCGATGAAGGATAAAAGCATGGTGGCTGGAAATCTAATGATGACGGCTTTCTTTTGCTTTTTGGCTGGATTAAGGAGCGCCAAAGAATACTCCATTTGAAGGAAGCTGGAACGTTCTTGATCCTTGCCGGTGATGATAAGTTCCTGTTTGCAGTTTAGTCGAACTTAAATCTTAATGTCTGTATTTGCAGTTGCAAGGGCAGCAACTGCAGCATACGAAGAGGTGTTTTCAGTGGGCAGGAACTTGAACTTGGAAGCGGATCTTGAGGTTTCTTCACTGTTACAAGTGAGGATGATGAAGTAGGCTATGGTTTCTTTTAGGAGCTAGGTGAGACAGTTCATACAGTAAAAGTCTCTGTGGTGACTGCCTTCAGGATCAAGTAGGACCTCAACAGAGGCTTCCTCTGTTTCGTTACAGTGAAGAGTGGGCTGGACGACGACAATGGGCCAGGTTCTGAGGAGGAAGGTGTAGGACTTGTAGCAGTGTAGTCAGCAAAGGGCAGGATTTGGCAAGAGGCAGAGGGTTCCTGGGAAGGAAGTGCTTGCCTGGTGGCAGCGGGGAGCTCAGCAGGTAGGTACGAAGAGGGCAAAACTAGGCTGTAGGCAGATGGGGCATGCAAAAGCAGGACATGGGTGGTAGCTCTGGGGCTTTGGCAAGTGTAGATTTTTTTGCATTTGTCGCATCTGCACCATATCTTGTGGTCCTTGGCATCCATGTCCACATCAACATTCAGGTTGAGCTTGACAGAGAGAGATTCACAGTCTCTGGCATTAGAGTGCCTGGAGCAATCCTTGCATGGCTTCCTATCCCTGTGGCAGAAGTCTTGGCAAGGGATGTCAGAGGTCTTGTAGATGGACTTGCAGATAAAGGTGCGGCTGTAAGCCCTCTTTGAGAGTTGACAGTCAACAGCCTAAGTTAAAATTTCAGCCAGCCCGGAAACTGGACTTTGAGCAGGAAAACTCGGGTAGGCTGAGAATTTCAGCTTACCAGTTGGGTGTGGAGTAATTCTCAGTGAGAGGTTAGCTGGTTGGTCGTTCTTTCACGAGAGCTGAGCTGCAACTAAACTGCATTGCAGTAAGGCAACAGAAAGATAAGTGTGGTGTGAATTGGTAACTGTGAGCACTGGTGTTTGTGTGCTTGCTTGGCAACATTGAGACTCTAACACTGTACCGGCTTGACCAACACCTTGCCACAACTTTAAGCCGAATAAAGCCAACGTTCCAGCAACTGTGTTTGGTATTCTACAATAACAAACAAAACCTCTGATATACATCAAATGGCTGTTAATTCTGTGTAGCTGTAAGATAGCTGATATAGCCTATATGATAAACAGAAACGAACATCATTACAGTTTATATTAAGCAAGTTATCAAATGAAAGTTTTCTTATTACCTTATGAGAATATTTAGAATGATAATTTAAACTTTGTCTATAATACTGATACTTAAAAATAAGACTAAAAGTGAGAATAACTTTATTTAGAATATAAATGACACTTTAGGCTATTGGCCAGCTCTGTGAGAGCTGAGCTTGACTCATTGAGCTCGTTAATCAGCTCCTTTCAATGATAAACTTCGGGCCAGTATCAAGTACGAATCGTGAAGGGAATGGTGAAGTTCTCAAGCAGGGTGCTTAATCTGTATAATGTCCCACAACCTCGTAGGAGCACATCCCTCATACCTCGGTCGAAAGAGAAGCTATGAAATCACATGAATCTCGTACTCTACACTGTGCCACTTGAGAGTGTCCTGTATTTCAGGAACATCACAAACAATAATATATCCCTGAAGAAAAAGAAGCCATAATTAGAGATATAATATCCACAATGATCACTCCATAGTTCAAATCATTGATAAAATAGATGACAAAGTGGAACAGAATGTCGATGAAATCAGTAAATAAAGGAAACAGAAATATAAATACTATTTGTAAACTCTGAAAAACTGAGATTGAGTAAAATCAAAGGAGTAATATAAGGAAAGACAAGTCAACATCAGTTCAAGGAATGTAAGGAAAATGTATGGCAGACTATCTGATTACTCTTAATGCTCTCATAGATTATACTAAATATTTGGGAGCACCAATACATTTATTGTTTGGAAAGGCAGTCAATTGCTTTGACATACTATGTCTTGCTGATAGCATAAAAAAGCTAGGGAAAATTATAGGATGGACAGGACCTCCATAATATATTAAATGAACAAGATATAAAGGGGAGGGTGTACACTCCAGTGGGCTAAATAGAGAAGATAGAGCGCAACAGTAGGGCAAAGCTAGTGACAAAATTATACTACATAATGTTACAGATAAGGTGAATACCATAAACCAGAGGAGTGTAACTGTTAAAAGTAGTAGAAATGCAGGCATTAATGTATGTAGATGATATAATGTTCCCCAGCAGCAGGGATATGTATTGTTTGCGATGTCCCTGAAGTACGGAACACACTCATGTGGGACAGTCTAGGGAATAAGATCTATGTAATCTGGTAGTTACAAAGATCTTGTAGCTTTCTTTCGATTAAGGTATGGGGGATGTGCTCCTGTGAGGTAGCTGGACATGATACAGGTTAAGCAAAACGCCTTTCTTAGAACTAACCTATACCCTTCATAATCTATGCTGAGAATAGTAGACAGTTTTATTTCTATTGTAAATCAATATTCCCACTGTTAGTCTCGCATTTATTTGTAAATATTGAAGGACAAAGTTTAAATTGTTAATCTAAATATTGTCATTAAGTAATAAGAAACTCCTTTTATTTAAAATGAGGATATGGAAGAGGAGGCTGAAAATAAGTTGGAAAGACCACAAGAGAAATGAAGAAGTACTAAGAATATTTGAAGAAAAAAGAACCTTAATTATGTCAATAAAGAGAAGGTAGAAAAATTGGATAGGGCATTTCAAGAGGATATGGGTCACTGAAGGACATTATAGAAGGTAAATATGAAGGACAAAAAATCCCAGAGATTGGAAAAGGAAGTCAATGCTAGATGACCTAGAGTAGGGAGAAGGTACCAAAATCTGAAAGAAGTGGTCCTCAATAGAGAATTATGGAAGTGACTAATCCATGAAGGACTTGCCTTAGGCTTCGGCCACCCTGGGCACAATTAGTGGGGAGGCTAGAGGTAAGAGGTTCCCACGGCAAATTGAAACGTAGGGTATCGTGGGGGTGGAGGGTGGCTACATTGGACGAGTGAGAAGCCTCCATCCACTGCAGTTGCCGCCAAACTATATTTCAAGTGTTTAGAAACCGTGGTGGTTTCGCGTGTCCTCACCCAAGACTACACCATTTTTCATCAGTTCCTGAAAGGCTCCCATTCTATATATATATATATATATATATATATATATATATATATATATATATGTATATATATATATATATAATATATATATATACATATATATATATATATATATATATATATATATATATATATATATATATATATATATAACCTTAAGTCTAGAAGATGTGTGTGTGTGTGTAGATTGCCTTACCTTATGTAAGACACAGGCTCTTGCCGCTGGGCAGCCAGTTAAAGAATATTGTTTTAATTTAGGTAATTGAGGTTACAATGGTAGCTTTGAATTTGAAACTGGTAAGTGTTTTGTTTAATTATAAAGGGATTCAATTAAAAATGAGACTAATATTATTTTACAAATTGATGGTTTGAGCTATGTTAGATTTAGATAGCCGAAGCTAATTTATGTAAGGCCAAAAAGTAGTGGTAGTTTCGAGTGAACTGCTTATCCTCATTCAGCAGCCTGGGATATTGGTTATGTTCCCAGGTGGGGGTAATGGCGATACACCATACTTCCCACGGGCAGGAATTTGCATAGCAGATTCCTAGTCAATTGCCCGTATAACTGAATGAGGGACAGGTCCCTCTAGCTACCACTAAGCAACAATAGGGGAAAAATGGAGAGGTTTACAGGCATGACAACAGAGAAAAGGCCCCGGTAGGGAGACTCGTTTCTAGGTCCACGAAAAGGAAAAAAATGATAGACAGGGTCTATCAAGTCAGAGAGAAAGTGTTACAGCAGATAGTCCCATGGGAGTAGAAGATCATGGGAAGGAAATAAAAGCAATTTAGTTAGAGGCAGAAGAAGGGCTTAAACTATCCCTTGAGAAGAGAAATTTGTGATAGACAAAATCTATCAAGTAAAAGAAAAAGTGTTATAGCAGGGAGTCCCATGGAAGTAGGTGGCCAGATAGGAGTCACGAGAGACGCGACTCCTATCTGGCCACCTACATAAGATACCTAACGCGACTCCTATCTGGCCACCTACATAAGATACCTAAGGTTTCAATTATCAGCTGGAACCTCTTGCCGCTAACCTCGCCGATAGCCACGCTTGGTCTGGCCGAGCCCTGAGTGGTGCGGCGGTTTTGGTGTGGTCACGCAACCGTTTATTATTTCTTTTTCTATTTATCTTATAAGATATATCATTTATCTTGCAGCTGCATAGAATTAACGGGCATTGGATATATATGGTAGGATCGTTCGTTTGGGCAGATTGTCTTGACACGGGCTCTTACGCTTTAGGCAGCCCGTAACAAAAAAAATAGATAGATCCTAATACAAGTAATGTAGATAGAATTAGCTCTTAAAATTTCTTCTTTATGAAATATCTTTATTAAAAAATTTATTTTTAAATCTCAGTGATTCATATTTTCTTTTCTTTTTTACATATTAAACTGGTTTCTGTTGAATTTCAATTTTTTCCCAAGAGGTGATTATTTTCAAATTTTCCTGTACTTCGCTTTCTCCCTATTTCCTTAATCTTTCCCATCCTGAGTACCTGCCCTTGAGCTATAAATTGGATTGTATCCAGGGGTACTCTTCCTTTCCCCATATTCCCCACTTCCCTATTATTATTATTATTATTATTATTATTATTATTATTATTCAAAATGACAAATGTTTTATATACATGTAGGAAAACAAATTTGAATTGTGTTACTATTTCAGGCATAGGCTATATCACTTGAAAAGTTGAAATATAGAAATTAAGTTGGCCATTGCACCAGCTGTCCAGCTCTGCTAGAGATTTATTGGGCCCTTAGACTGGCTACAATACAATAAAAAGTCTCAGACCATAACAGCTACAAATCAAGATCAAAAGGCTTTGGATCATAAGTGAACAGATGCTAAAGCCGAGAAGGATGTTTTGGTGACCAACATCAATTTCAAGAAAAACAGTGACATATTCATGAACTTTGATAACAATAATAGCAGTGATTTTGCAGCTGATGTAATTCGGACGCAAGCCCCTGCTGTTCAAGCTAATAAAATTGGCCACTTTAGTGACTACACCCTAAAATTATGTTGCTTAATTTCTTAGCTGATGAAAAGGATGTGGATGAGGTTGATAATGAGGACCTTATACAAGTGCTTAAGAATAAAAACATTTTTCTCAGAGAATTTCCTGACTTCAAGAAAAAGATTGAAGTTCTATTTAGTTTCGAAGCCAAGGAAACCACTTCTAAGCACGTTGTTTTGATATGTGATCCTGTATAAAAAAAGGTTATTCATGAAAAAGGCCAGAATAAATTGGACCTAAACTATGCTGTATAGCCTACAATGTAGTTGATAGATACCATATAACTATATGCAGTCACTGCCAGAGGTTTGGTCACAAAGCTGATAATTGCAAACGCAAGGCTGAACATCCCTATTGTGGTAAATGTACCAAAAGGCATGCGAATACTGTTTCTAATACAACCACTATTAAATGTGTAACTTGTACTAGAAAAGGTAGAATGACTTTAAACACAAAATGTGAATCCCTGAAATTGGACAAAGTGAAATAGCTGCTAAGACTGATCATGGCTTCTTCTGAAGCATGCCTCAATTGTGCATTAGTAAACATCTACTCTGTAGTAAATAAGACTCTAGAAATTTATGATTTAATATTGGAAAAACGAATAGGTTTTTTTGTGTGTTACAGACACATGGTTACACAGGCTTGATACGACTGTAATTAATGAGATGACCCACTCACCCATTCCTTCCTTCATATTCCTATGGAAACTGTTATGGAGGGGTTTGTAGGAATCTTTCTACATAAATCCTTTACATTCACAAGGGTGATTAAGCCGATCGCTGTAGATGCATTTGAATACTTTATGGTTAATTTCAAGCAATTGGATAAGTGTTTTTAATTTGTTGTGGTTTATTGTTCACCTAACTCCAATATTTTAGATTTTCTCCAACAATTTGAAGAATTACTTGACAAAATTAACACTATTGCTTAGAATACTTATACAGTAGGTGACTTTAATTTCCACATGCATACTATAACAAATCCTAACACAGTTAAACTCGGTGATCTTTAGGAATCCTATGGTCTTAAAAACTTTGTAAGTGACAGTACTTCTATCAATGGTCATATACTCGACCTAGTAATCAGTGATGTAGACAATAATCCAACTAGGTCTACTATTCACTTCACTTTAATCATCATAATTTTTTAACAATCTTACCTTTTTTAATCATCAAATTGGTGTCAGACGAACGGACTCCTGTAGCAAGGGCTTGACGTGGAACCATAAAACCATTCCTTTTACTGCCTGTCTTTTCTTTTCTCAGACTGATTCTACAGCTATCTAATATCGCATGAGGGTCTGCCCCTCTCTTTTATTCTTCTCCTGTATTTCTCTTTCTCCCTTTTTCCTTATTCTTTCCCATCCCAAGTACCTGCCTTCGGGTTATAAACTGGATTGTATCCAGGGGTACTTATCCTTTCCTCATATTCCCCACTTCCCTATCCTATCCTTAGTTAGTTATTCACTTCAATTCAAAAACTCATTACATTTCATATACTCATTAACAAAACTAAGGCATTCATAAAAACTATATCTTTTAGAAACAAATTTAATTTTGACCCCTGTATTCATTAGTGAGACAACAACCTAAATAAATGAGGCACTGGTAACTCCATGCACTCACACTGATTTAGGAAGTAAACCAGAATGTGTTGAATGTCAAACTGGAGCTTATAAGAGTGTCTGTAGATCCGAGTATGGCTTAAACTCCCCAGTAGTTAATAAAACAGTAAAAGTTGTTGATGAATCTCCGTGGTTCAATGGTGATACATCAAGAATGAAAAAAAAGGGGGGGGGGAAGAAAGAAAGTGGCGAAGAATGCAGACAGACACTGCGGATATAGAAGACTGGGACATAGGAAAAAAATTGCTACAGTAGCTTAATTAGACAAACAAAAGTAAAGTATTACAAAAAGAAAATATTAGATGCAGGAAAGGACCAATCTAAGCTATATCAATTACTAAGTGGCTTGAGTAAATCAACAAATAAAAGACTTCCTGATGGATATTCTGACCAAGAAATGGCTGATAAGTTTCTAAGTGTATTTAAAGCAGAAGTGGACAATATTGCTAATTCTTTTGATGCGGGTATAACTTACCAATCCAGAGACCAATAAAACACAAACCGTAGGTTCATGTGCTTTGAAACTATCAACGAATTAGAACTTAAAAATACAATTATCAAAGTTAAAAAAAAAAAACCACATTGCTCACTTGATCCAGTGCCATTCTCGCAAATTCTCCATGCAGAAAATTTTTCTCTCATCATATCTGTAATTATGAAGACAGTCAATGTCAGTATCTTCTCTTACAAATTTCCATTATCTGAAAAAAAATGGCTATCATCACACCTATTCTTTTAAGACTTTACTTAACCATCACGACTTCCTTTCATATAGATCAGTATCTATCCTATCGGTTTTATCCAAGATCGTTGAAAATACAAATTTTAAAGAAACTGCTCTCATATTTTGTTAGCTTGGGCACCTACCCTGATGAGCAATCAGCTTACAAGGAATTATATTGTACAGAAACTATCATTTGCTCTTTAGTCGATGATTTTCTGATGATGGATCAGTGAAAATGCGTCATTTTATTTCTCCTTCATTCAAGTGCAGGTTTTGATACAGTGGTCCACTATTTACTTATTGAAGACCTCAAATCTATTAAAGTGGTTGATGATGCCCTGGAATATCTCTAAAGCTATTTAGCAAACCGAAAGTATTGCATTCATGTTGGCAAATGCACATCAGGGCTTGAATCATTAGATAGGGGTGTTCCTCAGGGCAGTGTTCTAGGACCAATTTTATTCAATGTCTACACTGTTGGACTCACAAGAGTTCTAAATTATTGGGGCATTAAGTTTGAAATGTTTGCTATTAACACTCAATTTTATCTCAAAATTTTATCTGATATTGATGCAACATATGACAGACTTGTAGCCACCTTAAATTTCATCTAAAACTAGATGAACTATAAACAGCTAAAGCTAAATGTTGATGAAACCCAGTATATGCTGATTGGAGAAGACATGACCTGAGAAATGCAAATGTTATGGGGTTGAGTGTTGATGGTGTTCCTGTGAGACTCGATAATATCAAGGATTTGGGTATCCATCTTGATAATAGTTTGTCATTGGCTCCACAAATTAACAATGTTGTTAAAACATTGGCCTGCCACTCAAGGAACACTGCTTTTATTAGAAAATATCTGGATGAAGACTCATAACTGCGGCATCAGTAGATTGGACAATTGTAACTCCTTATATTATGACTTACCAAATTACCAGTTTAACAAACTACAAAAATATAGACACTCATTGACACTATTCTATCTGCACACAGCGAGATTGCCTGGAGCTTTCACTCTTAGACCAACTGTCATATACCCGAAGAGTAATTTTGGCTGGCTGAGCAAGAGTTACTCAAGGAGTGCACACACTGTAGTCTCTCAGCCCAAATGGCATGACTGCAGGGATGACAATCTAGTTTTTAATTTACTGGGCCTGCTAAGACAGACATCTGGCTCTACAAAAACCAGGCTCCTTATGAAACCAATAGGAAGAGTAAGAGCAGTGGAAAAAGTTTTATAGCAGGGAGTTCCAGTGAGCAGAAGAGACTGGGATAGGAATGAGAAGAATTATGAGTAATAGAGAAAGAGCAGTTATAAGTGTAAAAACTTATCTCTACTCATAGGATAGGGTGGTGGGAATGGATGGTTTGTTTGTGGGGAAACTAGGTTTTCACTAAGTTATTGAAGGTATTTTGGGACTTTGAAAAGGGATAGGACTTGGGGAAAATATAAAGGGCTAGGGGGATAAGGTCTTCTAGGGACAAGGGCTCTATTTGGTAAGTGAGTGATGGGGAAGGAGTTGTTGCTAGTGGGGTAGGGACGACAGTATTAGGAGCAGTGGATGCTTGGCATTGAGGCCTCTGGTGAGGTACCCTCTGCAGTTTGGGTCACTACTGGAGGGGAGATGGGTTTTACTGCAAGGTGCCTTTCATGGCTGTGATCCTTCTAAGATGTTCTGGATACCTCCTGTTCTAGGCATGGTATGAGATGGCACCATTGGGACATCTTGGAAGGGTTTCTTTCCCTTCCTTGTAGGCGTTGATGCAGATTTGGGGCTTCTGCAGTCTGCGTAATGGTGCCTGTAATTTTGGCAGCAATAACACTGAAGTGGCTTTAGTGTGTAATTCTGGATAGTGAACGTTACCCACGTTCCAAGGTTGAGGGAAGTTGGCAATGCTCTTGTTTGAAGGAGCTTTAATTTTATTCCAGAAGCTGATAATGTGAGAGGAAACCCGTGCCGAGGAATGGCAATGTGACGCCAGCAGCAAGAAACTCCCAGTGATATTGGATGCTTCCACGATTCTCATAGCCATGGGTGAGTATTGCAGACCCGTTGGCAGCTACTGGGTGGACTTCGGCAGATTTAGACAGACTATGTCATGTCCTTGTGAGTGGCCTTGGCAGATGAGAATGGCAAGCACCCGTGACCACCAATAATCACACACCCGTACTCGTATCATGTAAAAAGAAAAGAGTAGTGAGAGGGGAGTTCACTGTCACAAGCAATGGCCTACTTCCATTTTTTTTTTTTTTTTTTGGCCACTGTTACATTCAACTACTGTACACGAAGTGGATTATGCAAAATCTACTCAAAACGTTTATGAAACAATAGCAAAACATTAACATCAATATGAAAATAATAGTTTGCAAACAGAAAATAAAACTATGTTTAAGATCTTCATAAATATTTATAGCATTACACAAGGTTCATCGAATACCTGCTGTATGAAGTAATAATGCCTTCTTTTGGGCATCTTTCATATTCCCTAATGCTTTCAAATAAATCTTAAATTCCTCACACCACTGTTGCCATCGTGTTGCAATAGAATTGGGTTCAGCTGTGATGCTAAATTGTTCCGGATGTTCAATATCAAAAGGCATTTTGAGTTAGGTTAGGCTACTGTTCTAAAGTCAACTTGTAACTTCCTACTTTTTTTATAACCTACCCAACTTTAAAATTCACTTTGCTTTCTTGTTTTGTTTGCTTGTGTTTGATGAAATTCGGATTAGTTGCCTGCATGGGAAATCTTCATTGGGCTTTTTCTTCTGCTCCCGGCCGCTGATCTACAAGGGCTCCAATGTTTTTTCTGCTTTTCTATGATCTCTGCGTGTTTTCGTCCTCCTGTTGTCGCCAATATAATGTAGGTTGTAAATCGTCTGGTGATTTCAGCATATTACTCACCTGAAATGAGTGAAGAATTATTAATAATTATTCATGAATTAGTTCCTTCAGATGTCGCCAATATAATGTAGGTTGCAAATCATCTGGTGATATCAGCATATTACTCACCTGAAATGAGTGAAGAATTATTAGTAATTATCCATGAATTATTCCTTTCCGATGTCGCCAATTTTTCTTGGTGGGGTTTAATGATATGTTGGTATTCTTAAAATACATTTAATCGACATTTGACTACATTGCTCCGTGACTACTTCTAACAACCAACTCCCAACAACTGAGAGTCGAGCATCTCATAAACAAATCTCACAAACCAAAACAGTAGATCGAACAATAGAGCATCGCTCTCAAAAGACTCAAGTCCTACAGTAATACAAAAGTAAAAGGATCGCATACTATCTTTGAGGTAATCAACAAATGCTTTAACCCTAATATCAAAATCATCATTTCAGTTATATACATTCTTGAACATGTTTTATCAATACAATATGATGCAATGTTGCGCAATACACATAACATTTGAGGTAATACAGCACTTTATTACAGTAATACATAACACAAAGAACCATGAAAAGAGTACTAAACGTGATGTGCAAAGGACATCCTTATCAATGGCCAAAGTACTTGGATGAAACACAGCGTGTGCTCTATTCTGCTGTACATACCACTCTTGGTGAACAACTGTGGGAAATAATTAAGGGAAAGGCCTCCCCGTTTCTGATTTCTGGACCCGAGCCTGAAGGATAGAGCGCCAACACTCTCACACTTGACAAACTAGAGAACCGCAACAAAGATGTTTTGCTTTCCCTACACATGTTTAAGCCCAAAGATTATTCTATACTGGGACTGTCGGCACCGATATCACCTTGATGTTTAGATGCTACTCCAGGGCGCAGAATAGTAAATCCCAATCAAGTGTGGTTGGACTGAATCAGTTACGTTAACGACAGTTTCACAAAGAGTTAGGGGGAGCAGTACTGTAAAAGTCAAAACGTTCGAAGTACCACCGGGAGGTAATACCGTAGAACATTACAATAAAGGATTGACACCGATAGCTTTTGATTGACGTAAATATAAACTTACCCTTAAGTCATATCTCACTTCATGTGATAACTCATTTAGTCATTTCAAAATGTAAAGGTCAAGTTAAAAACAGTTAATGATTTTAACCTAAAAATGGCGTTTATTTCCATAAAGTACAACAGGAATTTTCACCTAAATGACACAGGAAAAAACAGCAAAACTACCTAATTGAAATTTGAATAAAGACCGCATTATGATGTAGGTATGTTTAGGTAGGAAGTTCTATTAACCATAATAATTACCTGGAACAGAGATGTATAATCATTAGTAATTATTTCTCAGCTGATCCCATCTTCGTTGATATTTGCTTGATGGATAATAATACGTTGGTATTAATAAAATACGTCTTTAATGTATAAAAGACTACATTATGAACTTCACTTTGTGACAGCTGACTCTCAAGTGTATATGGAGCGTCTTACACAAATCTCACAAACCAAAACATTGCTAAACAAAAGAGCATCGCTCCGAAAAGACTTAAATCCTACTCCAGCATAAATCATAAAGAATCCTATCTTATCTGAGGTAACCAACAATTGTTTGAATCCTAATACCAAAACAAATCATTACTCTTATGATCAAAGCATAACATGTCTTATTCATGCAATATGATGCAATGTTGTGCAATACCTGAAACACTTGAAATAATATAGTACATTGTTACAATAATACATAACAGTCTCCTCCCCCTTAACTTGACATTGTAAAAATATTCATAAATCTAATCTCTCAGGGGGCTTTCCTCTGTTAATCCTATTAGGAAGCACTTTAACCTCATCTTGTACTGGTACATGGATTGGTTCTGAATCTACATTGGATGTTGGACTATCTTGGTTAATACTTGACTCATTTGATCTAACAACTTCTTTAAGTTTCTCATCTCTAACATTCACATGCTCTACTGTCTTTCTGTTTAACGGCTGTAATTGATCAACATGACGTTTTACAACATTATCACCAACACGAACATCATAATGTAAATTTCCTATCTCTCTTACAATCTCTCCTGGTACCCACTTCTCTGGAGTGTTGTACGATCTTACCATGACATCAGACAAAGGTAAAAAATGTCTTACATTAGGAAGCTTTGCTATTTGTTTATACCCTTTATCTTCTAAATCACTTTGCAAACTTGGATACAACAAATCTAACTTACACCTTATCCTCCTTCCCATTAACAAATTTGAGGGTGCCACGCCTGTTGTGCTGTGCGGCGTTGTTCTATAAGACAATAAAAATTTTGACACATGCAAAAATATATTACTTGAATTTGCTCTTCTACACTTCATATTGTGCTTAAATGTTTGGACAAATCTTTCAGCCTCTCCATTAGTAGATGGATGATATGTAGCTGAAAATGTATGCTTAATACCATTGACATTACAAAATTCTTTAAACTCTTGTGAAGTAAATTGTGGACCATTATCTGTAACAATTCTTTCTGGAATACCATGCGTTGAAAAAATTTGCATTAACTCTTTTATTGTGGCGTAAGACGTTGTCGTCTTCATTGGGATAATTTCTGGCCACTTACTGTAAGCATCTACTACTATCAAAAACAAATAATTCAAAAAAGGACCTGCAAAATCTATATGCACTCTTTGCCATGGATACCTGGGCAACTCCCACGGGTGCATTCTAGCAAATTGAGGATTGTTTTGTTGCATAACACAATTCATACAATTCTTTATATAACATTCCACATCTTTATCTACACCTGGCCACCATACAAAAGTTCTCGCAATTGACTTTGATCTTACAATACCTTGGTGATCAGCATGTATTTCAGACAAAACCTTATTTCTCAGTGAATTAGGAATAACTACCCTGGAACCTCTCATCACTATTCCTTGTGTCACACTCAGTTCATACCATATATCCTTATACGGTTTACAATTTTCCTCCTTTCCACATAAGTCCCTACCTGTCATTAAACTCTCCAAAACCTTACTAAGTACTGGGTCTTGCTTGGTACTGTGTGCTACATCTTTTGCAGTTATTGGTACATTACATACTGAAATTAATAAAACACTGTCATCATACTCTTCTGGAGCTTTGTCTACGGGTAATCTGGATAAAGCATCTGCATTACCCATATTTGATGTTGGACGGTATTCTATATCATAGTGGTACGCTGCTAACGTAACTGCCCAACGTTGTAGTCTTGCAGCTACCAACGTAGGTAAACTTGCTTTTGGACCCAATATTGCTAATAAAGGTTTATGATCTGTAACAAGTGTGAACTTTTTCCTACCATAAAGATACATATGGAATTTTTTAACTCCATAAACTAATGCTAAACCTTCCTTTTCTATTTGAGAGTAATTCCTTTCTGCCTTGTTCAATACTCTAGAAGTGAATGCAATTGGTTTTTCTGTTCCATCTGGCATTACATGAGATAATACTGCACCTAGACCTATGTTTGATGCATCACAAACTAATTTAACTGGTAAATCCATTCGATAATGTACTAAGAATGTAGGTGATGTTATTTCCTGCTTGATTCTTTCAAAAGATTCCTGACACTCTTTTGTCCACTTCCATTCTACACCCTTATTCAACAGATTATACAATGGATGTGCAATTGTAGACAAATTCTGAATGAAATTCCCATAAAATGTTACTAAACCTAGAAATGATTGTAATTCCTTAACATTTTCTGGCACTTTTGTTGATTGTACAGCTTTAATCTTCTCTTTAGTTTTGTGAATACCCTTGCCATTTATTACAAAACCTAAGTATTCCACTGAATCAACTTCTAAAATACATTTGTTCTTATTTACTCTAATATTATGTTCCTTCAACTTCTTCAGAACTGTTCGCAATCTCTCTCTATGTTCTCTTGTGTCTTTACCCGCAATTAAAATATCATCTATAAAAATGAATACTCCTTGCATTCCTGAAAAAATCTTATCCATAGTTTGTTGCATATAGCTGGACTACTTGCAACTCCATAAGGTAATCTCTTTGGCCTAAACAAACCTAAGGATGTATTTACTGTACATAATTCTTGTGAAGTTTCATCCATGGGAAGCTGTTGAAATGCTTGTCTTAAATCTAATTTAGAAAAAACACTGCATCCTGACATAGTTGCAAACATGTCTTTCGGATTTGGTAAGGGATGTTGAGCTACTTGCAGTTGTGGATTTAACGTTACTTTGTAATCTCCACACAACCTAACCTGTCCACTTTCCTTCACAATAGGAACTAATGGTGTAGCCCAATCTGAATATGTGACCTTTTCCCAAGAACCTTCACTTTCTAATCTCTTGATTTCTGTTTCAACTGCACTTTTCAATGCATATGGTACTGGTCTCGGAGCAAAAAATCTAGGAGAACTGTCAGGTTTCAAAACTAAAATTGCCTTTGCGTTCTTTACTGTACCTATTTTATCTTCAAATACGTCTTGAAACTCTGATAGGATACAGTATCATTCATAGACATTTCATTTTTGTTTTCATCTTGTCTACCTGCAACCTTCAAAATACTAGGCCAATCTAACTTCAAATACTGTAGCCAATCTAAACCTAGCAAAGTTTGTCCATTACCTTTTACTACTGTTAATGGCATTCTCTCTAATTTCTGTTCTTTGTACTGTACTTCTACGTTCGAAGCACCTATTACCTGAATATCAAAACCATTATAACTTTTCAAAACTCTATTTGTACCTTCTAATAACAAATTAGGAATGCCTTTAGCCATTTTCTCAGACATAATTGATACATCGGCTGCTGTGTCAACTTTCATCAAAATTGGTTTACCATTTATGATTACTTCTACTATGATATGTTTCTTTGCACCTTTATTGACTGAATTTATGTGAAACGCAAAATCAGTTTCTGAACTAACCTGATTATCATGAACATTTTCCTCATTATTCTCTTGACCCATAGTATCAACTGTAGCATTTATTTTCTTTGCGTACTGTTTAGGAAATCTACAAGCAGTTGCAAAATGACCTAGCTTTCTGCAATTCTGGCATGTCTGTCCAGTAGCAGGGCATTTCTTTGCTTCGTATGCAAGATGATCAGTTTTACCACACCTAAAACACTTGGGTTTTTCCTGTTGTTTCTGTGAATAACCCTGATTCTGATATTTATGAACATTAGTGTTAGGCACTTTTCTATGACTAGGCTTTGTCATATTCCTTCTCTGATTCTCATTGGTTTTCCACTTAGAACCTACTGTATTAATTTTAGAATTTTCCATTCTATTGCTTGTAGAACTACCTATTATGTGACTTTGCCTATTTGATGTTTCTAAAGCTCTGCCTGTTATCAATACCTTTTCTAATGTTAAATCTTTATCTTGCAATAATTTATTTCTTAGCTCTTCTGATGTGCAATGTGCAATTACTTGATCTATGATAACATTCTCTAACTCTAGAAATTCACATGAAACAGCTAAATTCTTTAGTCTAGTCACAAATGCATCTAAACTTTCATTTTCTTTCTGATAAGCTTGCGCTGAAAACTGGTATCTTTCAAAAAATTTATTGACTTGAGGAGCAAAATATGTGGTAAGAGCCTTAATTGCAGCTTCACTTGTGTCATCTGTAGGCTGCAAAGTCTTAAACACTTCCCGAACTTCCCTACCTGCTGTATGAAGTAATAATGCCTTCTTTTGTGCATCCTTCATGTTCCCTAATGCTTCTAAATAAATCTTAAATTCCTCACACCACTGTTGCCATCGTGTTGCAACAGAATTAGGCTCAGCGGTGACGCTGAAAGCTTGAGGTGCTTCGATGTTAAAAGGCATTTTGTTTGCTTACCTTGTGGTAGGTTAAGTTGCAGTCACAAGTATACTTCCTACCTACCCAACTTAAAATTTCACCCTTTTGTGTATTTGATGAAATTCCTATTCTGCTGCTGGTAAAATCTTCATTGGGCGATTTTACTCTTGATTTCCAATGTAAGAAGACCTTCTCTTGTGCTGGCCGTCTTTGTACATAGGCTCCAATGCTTCTCCCTGCTTGCTTCTCCCTGCTTGTCCGTCGTCCTCAAACGTCGGTCGCCAAAATATGATGTAGGTATGTTTAGGTAGGAAGTTCTATTAACCATAATAATTACCTGGAACAGAGATGTATAATCATTAGTAATTATTTCTCAGCTGATCCCATCTTCGTTGATATTTGCTAGATGGATAATAATACGTTGGTATTAATAAAATACGTCTTTAATGTATAAAAGACTACATTATGAACTTCACTTTGTGACAGCTGACTCTCAAGTGTATATGGAGCGTCTTACACAAATCTCACAAACCAAAACATTGCTAAACAAAAGAGCATCGCTCCGAAAAGACTTAAATCCTACTCCAGCATAAATCATAAAGAATCCTATCTTATCTGAGGTAACCAACAATTGTTTGAATCCTAATACCAAAACAAATCATTACTCTTATGATCAAAGCATAACATGTCTTATTCATGCAATATGATGCAATGTTGTGCAATACCTGAAACACTTGAAATAATATAGTACATTGTTACAATAATACATAACACGCATGGCATATGAAAAATGAAAAATGCCAAGAAAATGGTAAAATCAATTAAATCGTAAATCAATAATCAAATGACTAATCAACCAATGAAAGTAAAAATGGTGACTGAAATAATACCAAAAGTTCTACTCACTACTTTGAACACATTCCTCTCGGGCAATAAAATTTCAAACTTGATAGAGGGGAACGGGAACACAACTTATGTTATTGGACATGCCACAAATGATTAAACCAGACAGTTTGAACATGACTTCCTAGCTAAATGTGCACATCGTCAAATAAAGGCTAGAAAAAAGGGGGGACAGTTCCTTGGTCAAGGTTGAGCACCGTTAATTAGTACTCACGCTCTTGAGAGTAGATTGTAGACGTAGTGGAGGCATCTTGTAAACTGTTAAGAACACGGTGCATCTTCAGTTCTGCACTGTTGTGTTTTGTCTTCGTAATTTTATCTTCTAAATAATGGCACAAAGTAAGGCATACTGTTGGTTAGTAAATGGTTGACCACCAGGTAGGTATTTGAACCGAGGCCTATGTTAAAACAGCGTCTCAGATGAAGAGGCTATGCGTACGTCCACCTTCCACGCTTCCTGGTTTTTAAGTGGGCCGCTCGCACGCTTCTCCCTGCCGCTGCTGAGCTGGTTCAAGCAGGTCGAGTTCTTCTTCAAATTTCCATGAGTACGTGGTTCGCTGAAGGTGCTTTTTATAAATACAAGGATCATTCTTGAAACTTTAGGGGAAAGTAATTGTAAAGAAATCCTACTGTCTGGCTTATAAAAATTAATATACATACAAAAAAATTAAGTGGCGTTTAGTGATGTTCAATAACAAAGAAAACAATCCTAGCTAAACAGACTTATAAATAGGTACTGAGTTGTAAATAGCAATGAGCTAAGATCAATGAGTTATGTAAATTAAAGAGTTACTTAAATACAAACCAATTGTGGTTAAACATACAAAGCTTCAAGAGCATTTGGAACAGAACGCAACCAAGCGCTGTTTTTTTTAAAAGTTGTCGACGGTCGGTTGCATAGTCAAGCAATGAACTGTGAGCTCACGAAATGAGATAAAATCATCTACAGAGGAATGAGGTGATGAAAGGTAAAGCATTACAGGGGAATGATGGACATGTTAGCAGCAATGAATATTTAAGGGTATAATAATGAAGGTGACAAAGGAAACAAAAAAAAAACCAGATGCATAAAACCCAGAAAATAACAAACAAAAAATAAAAAATGGAATAACAGGGGTGATTAAAATAAAGCGTGGAAAGAATTTCCACAACAACCTCATTATGTGTTTTTCTCTCGCAGGGTACCTAGTCAAGTTACTAGTGTGTTACCCACAATAAATGATGGTGTAGAAGAGACTGCTATTGCAAAAGCTCATATAATAATTCAGGAAACTCATAGAAAGATGGCCACTAAGTATCACGCAATAGCCAATCAAAAGAGGAAGAATGAGAAAGTGGATGAAAACTGTCTTGTATGGGTTAAAAATGAAAATGTGATAGCACAAGTAAGAAATTAAACCCAAGATTGTCTGGTCCTTATGTAGTAACCAAGGTGTTTAGGGATGGTGCTAAATATGAGTTAAAAAACTTGTTTGACCAAAACATTATTGAACGTGCTGCTGACAAAGTAAAACCTTTTGTAGGACAAGAACAGTGTTAGTGAAAATGCAGGAAATGGATATTATCAATCCTGATGTGAACGAAAGAGTACAAACCAGAGGTGCTAGAAATATTGTTCCTCCTTCTAGATTAATTGAGGAAATTTGAGATCATTATATTCTTATATTGTATTTTGTATTTTTGTACTTTTATATGAAAACTTATTTTATTCTGTGCCTTAGAAATGTTCATGCATATAACAATTATGATAATCTTCAAGTGTCCTTATGGGTTATGTTCTTAGATTATGGATATGATAATAACACTTTGTTACCTTGAAATTGTACTTGGTTGAGTTTGTACATCAAAAGTAACCCCATCCAAAAGCTTTACAAACTGTGGTGGAGTTGTTCAAGTTGTGTGACTGATGTGTAAGTTATTCATTAGGATGCTTTAAGAGGTATAGGCCTATTATCTTCAAAGGAATTTTGCTCCTACTTAGGGTTATTGAGTGCAGGAGACTGCATGACATGAAGAGGTTGTTTCTAAGGAAAATAATCCTAAGTGATTATACCCTTAATGAGGAGTGACTGGGTCTTAATTGAATTTAAGATCACTCTTACATAGATGTTTAACTTGGTAAGGTAATTAGGATGGTTAGATAGAAATGCGAATTAAGGTTGGCATTCCACAACTTGCTATGTATGTCTGTCAGCAGATCATGAAGATTAAATGTTGCAGCCTATATCCAGCTGAGAGATGGCTACTATTCATGGCTTATAAAACTTGTTATTAGATCTGTTATCTACCCTAGATTTTCATAGATAGTTGATAGTCCTTGATAAATGAAAACCAATTTCCGTAGGGGTAAAGTGATGTAATGACAGAAATGCTTCATTTGAGTGAATGGTAATTCCCTTGGCGATTATTGGACTTATAAACGAATTTGTTTTCATCTCATCAAAATGTTATGTTAGCCACAAGTGGTTGAGATGGTGTAGGATCGATTGTGCATATGAAGAGGTGTAGAGAGGCGTAACAAAGGAGTAGGCCTAGTTGTGTGTGTGGTCGAGAGTTTGTGATTGAGTGCACAAGGTAAACAAAGGCGTAGTTGTGTGAGCCTCGGGCGTAGCTGTGCGAGGTAAGCTCAGAGCGCACTTTTCAAGTCGACAGCAATCAGTGTAGAGGGGAAACGGTGTTGCTCCCCTTATTATTATGTGAAATTTTCATTTTCTCCCTTGTAAAAGGTATGTACTTGTTTTAGTTATAATTTATGTTTTTAATAACACTTAATATTGTCTATTGTGGTCATCTTTTTTAAATGTAATAACATAATTATCGAATAAGGTTTTCAATATTTTTTTCAGTATTCAAACTGCTTCATGCTGCGCTTGAATGTGGTTGAAATTGTGCCTCAACCGTAAGTTAAGATGTGCAATACTATTCCCAGATTTGTGAAAGTGTTTATTCTTGAGTTGCCAGTCTAACTGTGCAGCGTAACCAGTAGGTTAGGTAAGAGTACAGTATAGCCTAGGCTACGAATTGCATGTTATTTGACATAGGATCATTGTCCTAAATGAAGACTTTGTATTACAGGGTACCAGTTTGGAGTACCTGTCATGTACTAGCACTTGTAGAAGTAAGAATAGAAAGACCCCGTGAACCAGCCTTTCCCTCAACCTCCACTTCACATGAAGATCCGTCCTTCTTCACAGCAAGAGTCCAGTTTAACACTAAGTGTAGGCTTAGAGTATTAGCCTATGCCTATGATGTACATGTATTAGCCTATGCTAAGGTTTGGTTTATTATAGATAGGCTAGCCAGGAATAAGTTGATTGTCCTAAATTGAATGGTAGCCTCCAAATGTAAGTCAGGACAATTGGAAACAGTATGACACTAAAATATATAGTACAACATTTTAGCATGAATCATATCATACAGGCAGTCTCTCTGTAGTTATCATGGCATTTACTCTTATCCACTAAAAACATACAATCAACAAAAAATAGAATCCTTATTTTCAATTCTTGACAAAATATTGAAGGTTAATCTACTGAGGCCATATGCAATGACCACTTGTGACAAATACAGTAAAATAGATTACAGCATGAATAATTCATCCCCAAAATCAATCTAACTGTCACTACTATACAGTTGACACAAGCTAGTGTCCTTCTAATTTCAGTGTTTTAATTTCACGAGACCGTAAAGCTAGTATAGAGTTTGTTCCTGTGAAATTAAAACACTCTGGATGGACCTTGATTGTTATGGAGGTGTATACCTAAATGTCATTTTTCCTTGATTTTTTATATAAAGACTGTTGATTTCCTAGCTTCCAATATGTCTGTTATTATCCACAAGATAGCATTAAGGGGTTCCTTTTGTACTTGTTGGTGAATTGGTAATATTACTCCATTAGGTAAATGTGCTTGCGGTAGCTCAAGTCCAGCTGAATTACTGTCTTTTCATGATTCCCATATTATTTTGGCAAACATGTAAATAGGTTTACTGAAGGTAATCCTCTGTTCCTAAGTTTGCAATTTAGCTTTCCTAAAGTCCTTGGAGCATGTGATCGATTCGGTTCGGTCAAGATTGCCATGCCTGTAGCATGACACGGACTCTTGTCGCTGGACAGCCCGTAGGAGGATCACAATCTGGAAATAGGATAACTCCAGAAAGAGCCAAAGATTGGTATATTAAAAGGAAAGGTTGGATTTAAAAGGGTACTGGAACAGGAAAATGATAAGGGATGGGTGAATAAGGGAGGGATTTGACAAGGATTTGAAAGGGGGGGAAGTACCTGAGAAAGGAGACTCCTTTTTAAGTCCACGAAATGAAAGGTTTTTGTTAGAGAAAAAAAGTGTTGATAGCAGTAAGTCTCAGTAAGTAGAAAAGACTGGGAGAGGAGAGAAGTTTCTGCAGTCGGAGAGAATAGGAGTAGGTTTAAGCAAAGAGGCTTATCCCTGCTCTGTGGCAGGAACGTGGAATTGTTGCAGGACTGCAGGAAGGTGGGGGTCGAGGATAAGGAAAGGACTCTGGTAAGGATCTAGAAAGTAATGGGTATGAGGTCTTGTAAGGTGAGAGACTCAATTTCTTGAGCCAAGGTTTGGGATGGGATAGAGGATGAAGGTCGTTCCTGGTCCTTATGCGGAGCAGTTGCAGGTCGTTGTTGATCCTTAAGAGGAACAGTTGCAGATCGTTGCTGGTCTTTATGAGGAGCAGTTGCAGGTCGTTGCTGGTCCTTATGAGGAGCAGTTGCAGGTCGTTGTTGTTCCTTATGAGGAGCAGTTGCAGGTCGTTGCTGGTCCTTATGAGGAGCTGTTGTAGGTGCAGGCACAGGAGCAGTGGCTGGCTGGCGCTGTCTTCTCTGGCGAGGAGGTTGCTGGTTTTTAGGTGGTTGGATTGGAGATGGTTTCTTTTGGTTTGAAGAGGATGTACTCTTCATAGCTTGGATTGGAGCTGGTTTCTTTTGGTTTGAAGAGAATGTATTCTTCATAGCTGCAATCCTCTTGAGACGTTCTGGGAAGCGCTTATTCGAAGCATGGTGTGGCCTGGAACAGTTAGGGCACTTTGATGTGGTGTGTCGTCCTTCTTTGTGGGCTTATATGCACACTTCTCTGCAGTGTTGCTGGCTGCAGACTTGCAGATGATGGGGCCTCTGCATTCTTCCTTGTGGTGGCCAAAACGTTGGCATCTATAACATCGAAGGGGCTCAGGAGTATATTGTTCTATGGGGAAAGTTCCCCAGACTCCTAGATGCAGTTTGGAGGGAACTGGACCGATGAAGGTAGCATTGAGGCGTCGAACTGGAACGTTGTCTTTGGTCATGCAGCAAACAGCACAGTCAATATTGCTGCACGACGTTGCAATGGTGATAGGCGTCGTGACAGGATACCTGGTAATGACAGCTTTCTTCCTGATAAAAGCAGGATCCAGCAGTGTTAAAGTTGGGTCTTCTTGAAGGAATCCTGTTGGGTCTGGCAGTGAGTTGCATGCGTGGCTTATTAGCCATGGCAGCAATGGAGGCGTAGGAAAGTTCGCTGTCCATATGTGAAAGCCGAAACTTAGACAGAGGTTTCTTTGGCTGCGTTGCTGAGATGTTCCCTGCAATAGAAGAAGCTTCTTGCAGGAGTGTCGTAAGGTAATCTGTGCAATTGCAGTCCGTGTAGTGGGCCCCCTGTTCGGTCTCCATGGCATTGGAGGACTTAGGCATGGCTGTTGAAGGGTTGACTGCTGTTGCAAACGACTGCTGAGGAGTTGTAGAGTCGGACAAGGACCAGTCTGTGCTCTCAGTCCTTGGAGTCACAAGTGGCGATGGTGGGGCTAGTACTGGCACTGGTGAAGGACGTTCAGGACTCTTCCTTCTCTTGGGAGCGGGGTAGTCCCTTCCCTGGTAGTTGATTTCGATTTCGCGAATCTGAGGTATTTAATAAGCTTGATATAGACATCTTTGTCCCTTGCAGCGGCACCTGATATGGGGATAAAACAGGGTTTGATCAACTACGTTGGTGGTGTAACGGGCGATGGTGTTGAGCATCCAGGCACGTCGCTGTTGGTATGATATACAACAATCACAGTCGCAGTCCAGATTGTTGAAGTAGTCTTCACAGTGTCTAGTTACTTCTTGGTGAAAGATCCATCCCTAGTCTCCGATATGTAAGATCGACATGGTGGCGAAACTCTACTGGGACCGCAATGAGAATTTTACTAAGAGTGGCCCCGTGACCGAAGGTGTTGCAGGATTTTCCAGGCGATGGACGTAGTCCGTGGTCCCAATTGATTTTGAGCATGTGATTCCCTTCCTACAATCTACAGTGCTGTACAGAAATCTTTTGATTTTGATCATGAATTTTTTATGATTGGCCTTGATTTTAGTGTTGCCTTTGACAGTGTTGTTATTATTATTATTATTATTATTATTATTATTATTATTATTATTATTATTATTACTTGCTAAGCTACAACAATAGTTGGAAAAGCAGGATGCCAGGGGCTCCAACATGGAAAATAGCCCAGTGAGGAAAGGAAAAAGAACAAGAAAATATTTCACAAAGAGCAACAAAACTAAGACCAATATCTCCTATATAAACTATAAAATCTTTATAAGACAAGAGGAAGAGAAATAAGATAGCAGTGTGCCCGAGTGTACCATCAAGCAAGAGAACCCTAATCGAAAACAGTGAAAGACTATGGTACAGACGCTATGACACTAACCAAGACTAGAGAACAATGGTTTGATTTTGGAGTGTCCTTCTCCTAGAAGAGCTGCTTACCATAGATAAAGAGTCTCCTCTACCTTTACCAAAAGGAAAGAGGCCACTGAACAATTACAGTGTAGTAACCCCTTGGGTGAAGAAGATTTGTTTGGTAATCTCAGTGTTGTCTGGCATATGAGGACAGAAGAGAATATGTAAATAGGCCAGACTATTCGGTGTGTGTGTGTGTGTGTGTAGGTAAAGGGAAAATCAACCGTAACCAGAGAGAAGGATCTTATGTAGTACTGTCGGCCATTCAAAAGACCCCATAACTCTTTAGCATTAGTATCTCAACGGGTGGCTGGTGCCCTGGCCAGCCTACTACTCCTACTACAGTAATCATGAGCTCTTTGTCTTCAAACTCAATCAGTTGGGAAAAAGGGGATGTTTTCTTAGCATCATTATCGAATCTACAGTAAGTAATAGATCACAAAGATAGGCACGATAGTGGGTGTAGGAATGTGATATCTGGTGTATCTCAGGTTAGTGTTTTTGGTCCATTACTTTTCATACTGTATACACATGATATGTCGTTTGGCATAGAAAACAAACTGAATCCCTTAATATAGATCTTACCAAAGTTAGTTCATGGTGCAAATTATACGGCATGAAGTTGAACACTAACAAAATGCATAGTATAAGTGTAAGTAGGTAGAAGACATTGGCTCCTCAACATCCAGATTTCTACATTGATAATGTTTCTTGAACTATATATGAGTTATTTAAAATTTTAGGTGTGGTTACTGATTGCAAATTTACTTTTGAGAAATACATTTGGTCTGCTTTTACTCCAATTGCACAACAACAACAATAATAAGAATAGGGAAGTGGGGAATACGGGGAAAGGAAGAGTACCCCTGGATACAATCCAGTTTATAGCTCAAAGGCAGGTAGGCTATTCGGGAAGGGAAAGATTAAGGAACAATTGGATTATTGCGAAAGCCTTACGAGATTTTTGTTGATATATCTATCCTGAATAAATGTGCTAACATCTTTCATTCTGCCTTGTTTCGAATATTATTCTCTTGTGTAGTCTTCAGCTGCTGAATATAATCATATTTTTGGGGGGGCAAAAACTTGCCGGCTATTAAATTACCTATCTCTGACCTAGATATTAATCTCTGGCACCATCATTCAGTTAGTTCTTTATGTATGTTGCATACCATTTTTCATAATTATGACCCTCCTTTGCATTTGCATAATTCTAGACCAGCATATTAGGTATGCTATTAATTTTAAGTCATACTTTCTCCACCATAAGGCTCAATACTGCATAGTATAGGCTAGTAGATGATTTATTCCAACTTTGACTAAGTTGTGGCATTGGCTAATCTTTTTAAGTGGGTAGTTGAATTGATGGAACTTCAGAAATTCAAACTTTCTGCAAATGTTTTTATGTTGAACAGGCTGCTACGAGGCTCTTTAACTAATGTTTATTTGTGACATATCTATTTTAACATTGTTACTAATGTAAAGATATTTCAAATTCAATATCGTTAATTCATTTCCTTTCATGACAACTTTATTCTTGTTGGAAACCTTGCACATAACTGTACAATCCTGATTTTCTAACTAGGGATATAGCTTAGTAGCTAGCTAGTAATAATGATAATCACAACCTAAACAGTAGTCGAATTATCATGGTAAATAAGGTTCACTATACCTCTACATAGAATTATGTGAATACATGTTAGCCCTAAGGATTCGTTGCTTTGTTTGATGGAAAAGTTGGTAGACCAAGCTCTGTCACGAGTTAACATTAATTATTGTAATTCGTAAAATCTTTATGCATTTTGTCACAAATTCATCATGAAGATCTTAATGTAATTAATTTATTTAGCTGAAAGAACTTCCTATTCACAAGATATATGCCTCAAATGAATGAGACAGTCCAAAACTTCCCCAAAAATTCAAATAAATAAAGATTATTCTAACATGGTCGAAAATGAACTAGATTTGAAAAGAAATCATGATTCAACAGAAGACAGTTTAGTATGTAAAATAGAAAAAAATATGGATCAATGTAAGATTTACACCTTTTTTTCAATAAAATGAATGTTTTGAATACAGATTCAAATTACATTATTATCATTGATATCTTTCTTTCTATTGTATTTGTGTTTTAACATCTACAGTAAAGCAACAGAAAGAGAGGAAACAAATACACACACACACACACACACACACACATATATATATATATATATATATATATATATATATATATATATATATATATATATATATATATATATATATACATATATAGATATATATATACATATATAGATATATATATATATATATATATATATATATATATATATATATATATATATATATATATATATATATATATATATATATGCAATGTCAGTTAATTATATGCAGCTGCAATTTAACTGAATAGCCTTTACAATAAACAAAAACGTGACTAACAGTGCGAATATTTTGATTTAGAATACAAAAAGTCTACTGTAATCAGTCTAGACTATGATATGGCAAACACTTCAGATCTGTATCAAACGCCACTTATGAAGTGTATAGGGAAATTCTCAAGCTGAATGATCAACCTGTATCATATCCCACTACCTCATAGGAGCACTTCCTCAATACCCTTTTCGAAAGAGAAGCTATGAGATCACATAGGTCTTCTTCTCTACACTGTCCCACTTGATAGTGTCCCGTACTTCAGGGACATCACGAACAATATCCCTGAAGTTGAAAAGGTCAAATCTTCAGATATTAGTTCCTGGTTCTGTTGCACAATTCTCAAGCACTTCACTATTCAAGATATCTGTTGACACACCACATGAGTAGTTGTGAATTGTTTGGGACCTTCAGACGGGACATAACACAAATCCCCAATTGAGTTGGCAATAGAATATTAGTCATAACACATTTAGTAATAATCATGTGACATATGCCTCAAATAATTGAGACAGTATGAAATAGTTTTTTCTTTGACATTGTAAAATAGGTTAGAAATAAAACACCTTTTGGGAAGACGTTATGATTCAAGGGAAAGCAACTCAATACCGCAGTGTGCCAGATGGCTCATAGAGAAATCGGTCAAAAGCGGTTAGATTCTGTAGTAAATGCCTAAAAAAACACGGCTAAATTTATTTATTAATTTTCATGTATATTACCTCAAGGATCTTACAAGAATTTATGTCTTACATTTCAATTGTAGGCAAAGTCATTTCATTTGTTATTTTGTTACGAAAAATAATCAAACTGCATCATGAAATATGTAGGCAAAGTAATATTCATTTCCTCCATTTTAATAAAAAGGATTAACAAAAACTATCTTCTGCATCTTTATAAATATAACCAAAGAAAATCCTGTTCTTAAATTGACAAAGAAAAACTAACAAAAAATATTCATTGCAGGTAGGCTATCCATAGATTAATAAATGTAACACAAATTTATTCTTTTCTTTATAAATTATTTTACACATCTTGCAAAAAGATATTCAGATCATCATCGTCCTCTTCCTCCATATTTGAGGTCCCAGGTTGATCCATCGTGGCTTTTTTATATATTAATACTTTTCACTTAATGTTACTTGATCAAGTACAGCATTTGCAAAATCATATGGTGGTGGTGGTGGTAGTGCATTGCAGCCAACTCTTCATGTTGGCAAGGGCCTTTCCCTTGGTTGGCCCGTCACAGAAGTTTCTGATATTCTGTTCAGGCCATACGGTATATGAAGCAAAACATTTGTTGTGTGTCTTCATCTTATTTCTTAATTTGGTTATGATGATATTCATTTGACTGAAAACTCTTTCAATTTCAGCGTTGGAATAGGGTAAACTCAAGACTGTCAAGGCAACAGATGAAAGCTCTTCATAAAGATTTACAGTATGTTCGCTGCATCTTTATAACTCTTGACCTCAGCCCCAAATTTTACTGTGTCCTTTGTTTCATACCATTTCACGAGAGTTAAGTTTGACCACTGAAATTCAATTTACGTAATACCTTCCGGATTTATACTTAGTGATTCTAAGAGTGGGGCAATTGAGTTTTTCCCATACACGCAGTGTGTTTTCTACTCTCAACAGTGACATAGTTTTCAGTACTTGCATATTAGCAGGTAGATGTTTGGGAAGTTCTAATAGCAGATTTTCCGTTTCATATCCTAAGTACAATTTAAGGACTATATACTCTTCCAAATTACAAGTAAATGGATCTATCCGATGCCAATTTGCAGGAGTATTACTCTCTTCACTAAATTCTTAATCAAAAGAGTCAAGTCACCCAGTAATTTTGTTGGGTCACAGTCATTAGATTAAAAAAAATCTTGTGCACTCTGAACCTCACTTAAGACTGACTTTAGAAAAACCAAATATGCATGATTAAATTCATCACAGTACAAGGTATGATGCATTTCTGAAGTATAACATCTCTCAGATGATTTTGTTAGGCTAAAATGTGTTATTAGCTCCACCCATTGGTCACATAATCTTTGTACTGCAGAAGCGATAGGCAACCACCGGGTTTGGGAGGCTTGCACAATCTTGAGAGGCTCATATCCATCATGTTGTTGTTGGGGTATTAAAGCCAACACTTGTTGTTGGCACGGGCCTTTCCCTTGGTTGGCTCGTGATATCCATCATTTATAAGTTTGAATAAGTTAGTATATGCCTGCTGTCTTGAGGAAGACCTAGCAAACCAATTATTAGTCTCACTAACAAGGAATTCCAGGTTTATTTACTTACATGTCATACGGATGACTGTACTGAATGGCACACATAGCGGATATGCACCAATGCAGGAATATCTTCCTTAAGTTTTTTTGTAAACACCATTGTTAATCCCAACCATGACACTAGCATTGTCAGTTCCAAGGCCAACCATATTTTGCAAGTTCAGTCCAAAAACACGTAAAGACTATTTCAGAGCATGAACGATACCATTTGCATCACAATCTTCTAGAGGGGCAAGATGTAAAAATGTAGAAACTAATTTCTGTGAATTTTCACTAAAATAATGTATTGCTAATCCCTAATACTTAACAGTAGATATATCTGTAGACTCATCAAGTAAAATACTATATTTCCTATCACCTATATCCTCCTCCAGTTTGGCAACAAAGTGGGGCGTAAGAACATTTTTAAGTACTACAGAGCATTTACTTCTATGCATTGCAAGTTCCGTCCCAGTTTTATCAGAAAAACGTTTTTTTTAACAATATCTACCAGGTGATCCCAAGAACTAATAGCACAATATTTACTGTAGTAATAAAAAGACACAATTGGGCCTCGGCTCGAGCCACATCACAAGATTTTTCAGCTTTAGGAAAACTAGTCTTGGATTGCCTAGATGAAGAAATGGGTTCACCATTCACTTGGTGCTTCTTACTTTTTGCATGATCCTTTATGTCACAAAATTTGGCTGTAATTGTTGTCTTGCAATACTTGCAATAAGCATTTCTTGCATCATTAGGAACTTCCATGATCCAGTCTTTGCATATATCCTCTTGTAGCCATTCTTTTTTAAATTTTTGTGTGTATGAGTGCTACTTGGGCATTTTCAAAGGAATTATTTTTGTCTAGACGTTCTCGCAACTTGAAAGACAATGCACTTGATACTTAAAAAGATCTACTATGGATTGCATAAGATATTCTTTTGTACGAGGTATGTGGTTACACCCATAGGGCTCCCGTGACATTTCCCACATCATTGACAAAACTATTATAATTTATCTAAAGATTTGAATTTCATCAGAAATAAAGAATTCCATAGGGATTATGATGTACAAAACAACTAACCTGCCTTACATAACATCAAAAAGATGTTGAGAAACCTACAATAATGTTAACAAAATCTATAATTTTTATAGTCTTTCTTTGCTTTTAATCCCCACATGCGAGATAATCCAGTTTTTAGCTAATATAGCATACACGAATTGAACGGGCAACTAGTAAACAACCGGAAGAGCCTCTGCTTCACTAGGTCAGCCTCACAATCATACCATGTGGGACCCACCGCTTTCCTCCTCCCACAGAGACCTGTCTTGTATCGCCAGCTGTTAAAAACAGCTTAGAGAGAAGTTTAATTACTTGGAAATGTTTTGAAGTAGTAATAATGATAATATTTATAATAATAATGATAGTAATAATAACAATAATAGTAATAACAATAATAGTAATAATTTTGATAATAATAATACTCGAAAAAAACTACCAAAAAAACGGCTAAACAACTAGGCTAATCGGCTGATTTTTCTGGCTATCAGCTAAACGAAACTTTTTTGGCTAGATAAAGCCAGAATCGGCTAAATTTAGCCGGAAAATTTGCTGTTCAAGCAACACTGTCAATACGTAATAGAAGAGAAAATATTAGTACCTGAGATTTAAACAGTTTTCTTTAATAAAGAAATTGTTTTGTGTGCTGATTCTATTTGCATTACTTTTATTAGAGTCTTTTACTGTAAATGTCTTCAACATCTGCAGTATGTTGGTCGGTTGTAGATTGGCTCAAACTTTTCTTCGGACTTGGCCTTTTTATTGACATGTCATACCCCTCTGGTGATGTCAATTACCAGTAAATGTGACAATACAGAATTGTTTTCTTGTGCAAATAAAAACCTTTGTCATTGTAAAATAGTTTGGTTGGTTAAGATTGCCATGCCTGTAGCATGACACGGGCTCTTGTCACTGGACAGCCTGTAAGAGGATATTATTTGGAAATAGGGTAACTCCAAAATGAGCAAGGATTGGTATATTAAAAAAGGAAAAGGTTGGATGAAAAGGGTACTGGAACAGGAAAAGGATGCAGGATGACTGATAAAAGGAGGTATTTAATAAGACATGAAAAGGGGGGGGGGGGAAGTAACCTGAAAGGAGACTCTTTTTTAGGTCCACGAAATGAAAAGTTTTAGTTAGAGAAAAAGTATTGATAGCAGCAAGTCCCAGTAAGTAGGAGAGACTGAGAGAGGAGAAAAGTATTCTGTAGTAGGAAAGAAAAGGAGTATGTTTAAGCAAAGAGGCTTATCCCTGCTCTGTGGCTGGAAAGTGGAATTGTTGCAGGAGCTGCAGGAAGGTGGGGGTTGAGGGTAAGGAAAGGACTCTGGTGAGGATCTGAAAGATGATAGGTATGAGGTCCTGTGAGGTGAGACTCAATTTCTTGAGCCAAGGTTTGGGATGGGATTGTGTATGAGGGTCGTTGCTGGTCCTTATCAGGAGCAGTTGCAGGTCGGTGCTGGTCCTTATGAGGAGCAGTTGCAGGTCGTTGCTAGTCCTTATGAGGAGCAGTTGCAGGTCGTTGCTGGTCCTTATGAAGAGCAGTTGCAGGTGCAGGCACAGGAGCAGTGGCTGGCTGGTGCTGTCTTCTCTGGTGAGGAGGTCGCTGGTCTTTAGGTGGTTGGATTGGAGCTGGTTTCTTTTGCTTTAGAGAGGATGTAGACTTCATAGCAGCAATCCTCTTGAGACGTTCTGGGCAGCACTTATTCCAAGCATGGTGTGGCCTGGAACTGTTGAGGCACTTGGATGTGGTGTGTCGTCATTCTTTCTGGGCTTTTATGCACACTTGTCTGCAATGTCGCTGGTTGCACTCTTGCAGATGATGGGGCATCTGCATTCTTCCTTGTGATGGCCAAAACGTTGGCATCTATAACATCGATAGGCTTATGAGTATATTCTTCGATGGGGAAAGTTCCCCAGACTCCTAGATCAAGTTTGGAGGGAACTGGACCAATGAAGGTGGCAATGAGGCGTCGAACTGGAACGTTGTCTTTGCTCATGCAGCAAACAGCACAGTCAATTTTGCTGCACGACGTTGCAATGGTGATAGACATCGTGAAAGGATACCTGGTAATGACAGGTTTCTTCCTGATAAAAGCAGGATCCAGCAGCGTTAAAGTTAGGTCTTCCTGAAGGAATCTGGCTGTCTCAACGTCCTTGGGGTAGATGATAAGATAACCTTTTCTGTTGGGTCTGGCAATGAGTTGCATGACTGGCTTATTAGCAATGGGAGCAACAGATGTGTAGGAGAGTTTGCTGTCCATATGTGAAAGCCGAAACTTCGGCAGAGGTTTCTTTGGCTGCGTATCTGGGATGTTCCCTGCAATAGAAAAAGCTTCTTGCAGGAGTGTCATAAGTCGAACTGTGCAATTGTAGTCCGTGGAGTGGGCCCCCTGTTTGGTCTCCATGGCATTGGAGGATTCAGGCATGGCGGTTGAGGTGCTGACTGCTGCTACAAACGACTGCTGAGGAGTTGGAGAGGCAGACAAGGACGAGTCTGTGCTCTCAGTCCTTGGAGTCATAAGTGGCAATGGTGGGGATAATACTGGCGCTGGTGAAGGGCGTTCAGGACTCTTCCTTCTCTTGGGAGGGGGGGTAGTCCCTTCCTTGGCAGCTGCTTTCGATAACGCGAATCTGTGGTATTCAATTAGCTTGATAGAGGCGTCCTTGCACCCCTCGCAGCGGCACCTGATATGGTGATTTATCAGGGTTTGGTCAACTACGTCGGTGGTGTAACGGGTGATGGTGTTGAAAATCCAGGCACGTCGCTTTTGTATGACATACAAAAATCACAGTCGCAATCCAGATTGTTGAAATAGTCCTCGCAGTGTCTGGTTTTTTCTGGGTAGAAGTTCCATCCCGATTCTACGATATGAAAGACCAACACAGTGGCGAAACTCTAAAAGTACTGCAAAATACTTGCAAGATTTTCCAGGTGATGAATGTTGTCCGTGTCCCAATGATCCGAATGTTTGTAAAATAGATTAGAAATGAACATTTCTTGGGAAAAAGTTATGATTCCAGCGAAAGCAATTTAATTTGTAAAAGAAAAGAAATTTTGAATACTTTAGATTTAAAAAAAAAATAATGAAGAAAGCATTTTAAATTCTCTCTCTATTTACATTACTTTCATTATGGTCTTTTACTGTATATGTGTTTAACATCTGCAGTATATTGGTTGGTCGTAGATTGGCCGGAGCTTTTCTTCGGACTGGGGCTTTTTTTACCTGTCATATCCCTCTGGTGATACCAAATGCATAAACAAGAGGTACTCAAAGAGAGTACAGCCTTAGCTCTGACCATAGAGCAGTCCTGATTATTATTAAGCTCAGCCCAAATAGCTTTGTTGGATTAGTGGCTTGCCTCCAAGAACACCCAAATACTAGCCCCAATTAAGAACTGAAGACGTGAGTTTTGGTTGTAAGGAAAAATGTTATGGCAGCAAGTCCCATTGAGTAGAAGAGACTGGAAGAGGAAATGGAAGGATTATAAGTAGAAGAGAAAGAAGCAGTTATAAGTGTAATAACATATCTCTGCTCAAGGGTTTTGTGGGATGGAGAGTTTTGTTTGGGGAAAAGGGAGGAATTGGCTAAGAGAGTGAAGGGATTTGGACACTTTAAAAAGGGATAGGACTCGGGAGAAGAGGTGAAGAGCAATGGGGATCAGGTTTTCAAGAGACAAGGTATTGATTAGGTGAGTAAAGGATGTGGTGGATTGAGGCAAGGAAGGATTAGGGAGAGGTATCAGTGCTGGTGCAGTAGGGATAACAAGATCAGGAGCAGTTGTGGCTGGGATGTCAGGATCAGGAGCTGAGGCAGGTTGATGACGAGGTGTCTGCCAAAGAATCCTCTGAGCCTTAGGCGGCTGCCATGATGATTGAGGTAGGCTAGCCAGTGGGGTATTTTGCATAGCAGCTATTTTCTTCAAACGCTCAGGAAACCTATTCCAAGCATGTAGGGAGAGGGAGCAGTTGGAACATCTCGGCCTGGTCGTCTATCCTAGCTTGTAGGCGTCAGTGCACTGCTAAGTTGGGTGATGTCAGCTGCAGACTCTGCAAATGTTTGGTCCTCTGCAGTCTTTGCGTTGGTGGCCATACTGCTGGCAGTAGTAACACCAAAGTGGCTCAGGTTTGTAGTCCTAGATGGGAGGAAGTTCCCCATATTCCCAAGTCAAGAGAAGTGGAATGGGGTCGATGAAAGTGGCAGTAACTTTTTACGCAGAAACTTTGTTTCTGCTCTTGCACCAGCAATGTTGCTGATAGAGGCGATGAAGGATAAAAGCATGGTGGCTGGAAATCTAAAGATGACGGTTTTCTTTTGCTTTTTGGCTGGATTAAGGACTGCCAGGGAGGACTCCATTCGAAGGAAGCTGGTACGTTCTTGATCCTTGGCGGTGATGATAAGTTTCTGTTTGCAGTATGGTCGAACTGAAATCTTGATGTCTGCATTTGCAGTTGAGAGGCAGCAACTGCAGCATACGAAGAGGTGTTTTCAGTGGGCAGGAACTTGAATTTGGAAGAGGATCTTGAGGTTTCTTCACTGTTATAAGTGAGGACGATGAAGTAGACAGTTCATACAGTAAAAGTCTCTGTGGTGACTTCCTTCAGGATCAAGTAGGACCTCAACAGAGGCTTTCTCTGTTTCGTTACAGTGAAGAGGGGGCTGGACGACGACAATGGGCCAGGCTCTGAGGAGGAAGGTGTAGGACTTGCAGAAGTGTAGTCAGAAAAGGGCAGGATTTGGCGAGAGGCAGAGGTGTCCTGGGAAGGAAGTGCTTGCCTGATGGCAGCGGGGAGCTCGGCAGGTGTGGGACTTGATGCAGGTAGGTCCGTAGAGGGTAAAACTAGGCTGGAGGCAGATGGTGCCTGCAAAAGCAGGACATGGGTGGTAGCTGTGGGGGCTTTGGCAAGTGTAGATCTTTTGGCATTTGTCGCTTCTGCACCAGATCTTGTGGTCCTTGGCATCCATGTCCACATCAACATTCAAGTTGAACTTGACAGAGAGAGAGATCCATATTCTCTGGCATTACAGCACCTGGAGCAATCCTTGCATGGCTTCCTATCCCTGTGGCAGAAGTCTTGGCAAGGGATGTCAGTGGTCTTGTAGATACACTTGCAGGTAAAGGTGCGGCTGTAAGCCCTCTTTGAGAGTTGACAGTCAACAGCCTAAGTTAAAATTTCAGCCAGCTTGGAGACTGGACTTTTAGCAGCAAAACTCGGTTAAGCTGAAAATTTCAGCTTACCAGTTGGGTGTGGAGTAATTCTCAGTGAGAGGTTAGCTGGTTTGTTGTTCCTTCACGAGAGCTGAGCTGCAACTAAACTGCATTGCAGTAAGGCAACAGAAAGATAAGTGCGGTGTGAATTGGTAACTGTGAGCAATGGTGTTTGTGTGCTTGCTTGGCAGTTTTGAGACTCTAACACTACCCACCTTGTCACAACTTTAAGCCGAAGAAAACCAACGTTCCAGCAACTGTGTTTGGTATTCTACAATAACAAACAACACCTCTGACATACATCGAATGTCAGTTAATTCTGTGTAGCTGCAAGATAGCTGATATAGCCTATATGATAAACAGAAACGGACGTCATTGCAGTTTATATTAAGCAAGTTATCAAATGAAAGTTTTCTTCTTACCTTATGAAAATATTTAGAATCATAATTTAAACTTTGTCTACAATACTGATACTAAAAAAGAAGACTAAAAGTGAGAATAACTTTATTTGGAATACAAATGACACTTTAGGCTATTGGTCAGCTCTATGAGAGTTGAGCTTGACTCATTGAGCTCGTTAATCAGCTCCTTTCAATAATAAACTTCATGCCAGTATCAAGTACGAATCGTGAAGGGTATGGGAAAGTTCTCAAGCAGGGTGCTTAATCTGTATTATGTCCCATCATCTCATAGGAGCACAATGATCACTCCATAGTTCAAGTAATTGATAAAATAGATGACAGAGTGGAACAGAATGTGGATGTTATCAGTAAATAAAGGAAGCAGAAATATAAATACTATTTGTAAACTCTGAAAAACTGAGATTGAGTAAAATCAAAGGAGTAATATAAGGAAAGACTTGTCAACATCAGTTCAAGGAATGTAAGGAAAATGTACAGCAGACTATCTGATTATTCTTAACCCTCTCATATAAAATACTAGAAAAATTGGATAGGGCATTTCAAGAGGAGATGGGTTACTGAAGGATATTATATAAGGAAAATATGAAGGACAAAAAATCCCAGAGATTGGAAAAGGAAGTCAATTATAGATGAGTTAAAGGAGGGAGAAGGTACCAAGAGTTAAAAGAAGTGGCCATCACTAGAGAATTATGGAAGTGACTAATCCATGAAGGACTTGCCTTAGGCTTCGGCCACACTGGGCGTAATTAGCGGGGAGGCTAGAGGTAAGAGGTTCCTACGGCAAATTGAAACGTAGGGTATCGGTGGGGAGGGCGTGGCTACATTGGACGAGCGAGAAGCCTCCATCCACTGCAGTTGCCGCCAAGCTATATTGCAAGTTATAAAAAACCCTGTTGGTTTCGCGGGTCATCACCCAAGACTACACCATTTTTCATCAGTTCCTGGAAGGCTCCCGTTTTATATATATATATATATATATGTATATATATATATATATATATATATATATATATATATATATATAGAAAACCTTAAGAAATCTAGAAGAGGAAGTAGAAAAACTTCGGTGCTACTATAGCGTGAGGTCTACCGCCATATGTCGCCTACCCAGGCGGAGGGTGAGGTCTACCACGCGACAAGCTTGGACCTTTCGCAACCTAAATGCCATGGGGTACCAGCATTCTACAGTGAACCACCAGCAATATTATGTGGATCCAGCGACAGGAGCACACACACAGGCAATTGAGCGATCGTGGTTGGACGCTAAAACGATGATTCTGAAGAGATTAATGCGAGGTGTTGGTCGTCAGCTGTTCCAGTCTCATCTTGATTATTTTTGCTGGAAGGTGATGAGAAAAAATTCCAATGATCTATTTGTGTCTTTCTTAGAAGATGTACGAAGTGTGTACCGCTAGGATAAATGTATGGAAATATATGATAACATGTTTGTTTTTACGCTATAGTGTGGTAGACCTCATGCTATAGTAGCACCAAAACTTCAAATGAAAAAAAAAATTGCACATACCTTTAAACTATAAATCTTATGCAAATACAAGTTAATTCCGGAAGTAAAAGGGACAATGATTTTTTTCCGACAACTTTATCATATATGAAGCAACTATAATAGCTGGTAAGAGAGGGAGATTGAGGTTATCTATAGTTCGACATTTGTTTTGTGAGCCCGAATCCAAGTAGGCTGTTGCCTACAAAGAATCAAAAGACCTGTGTCGTACGCCTCTGTACAATGGTCTTCCACTGTCTTTGGTTAGAGTTCTCTTGGTTGGAGGTATATACACTCAGTCACACTATTCTATCTGCACACAGCCAGATTGCCTGGAGCTTTCGCTCTTAGACCAACTGTCATATACCCGAAGAGTAATTTTGGCTGGCTGAGCAAGAGGCACTCAAGGAGTGCACACGCTGTAGTCTCTCAGCCCAAATGGCATGACTGCAGGGATGACAATCTAGTTTTTAATCTACTGGGCCTGCTAAGACAGACATCTGGCTCTACAAAAACCAGGCTCCTTATGGAACCCATAGGGAGAGTAATAGCAGTGGAAAAAGTTTTATAGCAGGGAGTTCCAGTGAGCAGACGAGACTGGGATAGGAATGAGAAGAATTATGAGTAGCAGAGAAAGAGCAGTTATAAGTGTAAAAACTTATCTCTGCTCTTAGGGTGGTGTGAATGAATCGTTTGTTTGGGGGAAACTAGGTTGTCACTAAGTTATTGAAGGTATTTTGGGACTTTGAAAAGGGATAGGACTTGGGGAAAAGATAAGGAAATTCTAAATATTAATATTGAGGGAGGTTACAGCAATTGGCTCGACAGGAGACAAAAGTATGTCTCTTTCCTATTTTCTTTCTAGTTTACTATCCTAAGCTATAATGGTAAATATAATACCAATTTTCTTGCATGAAAATATAGCCTATATATATTAATTTATTAAGTGTGATAAATTACCACATACTCATTTCATTTTCCTTTCTTTACCGGCAGAACCAGAGCTGAAATGTGAGATAATGTACTGTAACCATGACTTTTACGGGCCAACCAAGGGAAAGGTCCGTGCCAACAACAAGTGTTGGCTTTAATACCCCAACAACAACAACTGTAACCACTACGGGCCAACCAAGGGAAAGGCCCGTGCCAACAACAAGTGTTGGCTATAGTACTCCAACAACAACAACAACTGTAACCACGGGCCAACCAAGGGAAAGGCCCGTGCCAACAACAAGTGTTGGCTTTAATACCCCAACAACAACAACTGTAACCACTACGGGCCAACCAAGGGAAAGGCCCATGCCAATAACAAGTGTTGGCTATAGTACTCCAACAACAACAACAACTGTAACCACGGGCCGACCAAGGGAAAGGCCCGTGCCAACAAGAAGAGTTGGCTGTAATACTCTACGAATGAACGAACTGTAACCACAAGAGTAGGAACTTTTGTGGTCTCACTATGTGCAGGTCTCATGACGCCTGCTCAGTTGCAACAGAAACCTTGAGGTATTGGGACCCCAAGGACTGCAACGTCTGCTTGGCCTTGGTGACCGAAGGTTTCGGCAACCCCTAGTCAGCGGAGTCAAGGGATGCAGCATGAGAAAAGCTTCGCAAATGGGTACGAGAGTCCCAGAAGAACTCTCCTGGACCGTACCTTCCCAACGACATCATGCAAAGCTTGCTGTTCCCAAAGGCAACAGCTGATGCAGTTGTACCCAAGGCACGACCCGAGCCTCCTTGCGTCCAGATTGCAGTTGAGGCCGAGGTCATTGAAGCCTTACAAGGCATGGACATCCACCAGGAAGAGAGGATGTCTGAAGTGTCCACAGACACGGAGAAGGATCTCCTTCAAGAAGATCCTGATGAAGAGGTGACTCTACCACCCGGAGGAGATGAGGATCTTGACTCGAGAGAAGTAGAGTAACCCCCTCTACCTGTGCCGGCAGTCCAGCCGACACCGTCTACGCCTTCGACTCCTACCCCTCCGATAGACTCGATGGTTCAAGCAGTTTTGGCCCACATTATCATGCTAATGGAAGCTCTATGTAAGGAGAATGTAGACATGAAGGAGAAGATGACGAAGGAGTTCCGTGAAGCAACTTAAATCGTCACCTCTCGAGTGTCTTACAAGCGACCCAGAGTGAAGGACCTGCCACGCTGCTCCGATACCAATCCCAGATTGTATGCAGAGTTCATGCCGATTACTAACGGCAAACTCTACATTTCAGAGAAGATGGGAGCCGTCCACCTGGACAACATCGAGTTTTGGCCAAACTTTTCGACTTACCCGGAGTGTTTTATCTGGCTGAAGAGTGAGCCAGCGTCTAAAGAAGAGATGGAATGAAAGGAGGTCATGGTCTTCGACCACGACAAGGCACAGGCTCTCCTGACGAGTAGCCTGAAGAAGGCAGGTTACACTAACTCATAAGTTTCTGCACTGAGCAAGAAACACCCTATTTTTCTTGCTCCTTCTTTGAGAGCTTTCCCCTTCACGTCAAAGGCTCTTCAAAGCGTGCTGAAGGCCGTTGATGCAGGGAAACTATGCCCTACACTAGAGGAGTGTAGGCCTCTGCCTCTGGCCTTGCCCACAGATGAGAAGGAATGGAAGAAGGTCCACCTAACCTTCTCAGTAGCGAAGCTTGATGGAGACATCGCAGGACAGCAGTTCAGCGAGACCCTACCGAAAATATCGGACTTTCCCCTGCTAAGACAGCATGAGACAAAAGAGAGGCTAGCCGCCTCTCTTTTCCTCCAAAATTGCATGGAGATGTGTACAGGCGTTGCCATTACCCCCAGATATGTACACGGTCCTGGCCACTCTTGTCAAGGACCTTTACCCTTTCGTGAAGGCCAGGAGGGCCTGTAGGGAGTTTGTGATTGCCAATGCAACTGTCAAACACGAACCCAGAAAGCTGATTACTTCGTGTATCTGGGGTAAGGACCTCTTCCCAAAGGAAGTGGTCTAAGAGGTAGGCGAGAGAGCAGCCACAGAGAATAGGAACCTTCTCCAAAAGTGGGGTATCTCTTCAAAGAGAAAGTCTTCCCGGATTCTGGTCCCCAACCCAAGAACAGGAAGACAAAGAAGCCAAGACTACCTTCTCGGCCTGTACAGCAACATCCCACGGTCACCTTGACCGCGATGCCCCAAGTGGTCGCTCAACCACAGACCACCTTCCAAGTAGTGCCTCAACAGCTGGTAGCCCAGTCACCAGCCTTCAACCAGGGTTTGAGAGGCACACCACTACCTTTTGCCCAAAAGGAAGATGATCTCGACGGGGCTTCTCAAGAGACAACTCACGAGGCAGGGGAAGACGTGGTCAGGGTGGCAAACCCTCAGGACCATCTAAGCAATGAGATGCTCCAGGTAGGAGGGAGACTCCACCACTTTCAGGATCGTTGGACCTTCGATCCCTGGGCCCACAGCCTAATAAAAAATGGGCTAAGATGCAAATGGAACAGATCTCCACCTTCATTTCCTCAGTTCTTCCAACACTCCACCCCCTTACTGGAAGAATATACCATACAACTCTTGAAGAAGAAGGTTATAAGGAAAGCAAAGTCCATCAAATTCGAGGGAAGAGTGTTCTGTGTTCCCAAGAAGGACTCGGACAAACTCAGAGTCAATCTAGACTTGTCGCCACTCAACAAATTCATCGAGAACAACAAGTTCAGGATGTTAACCCTTCAACACATCAGGACCCTGTTACCGAAAGGGGCGTACACAGTCTCAATATACCTGGCAGATGCTTACTGGCACCTTCCAGTCAACCGCCCCCTCTCCCCCTACCTAGAATTCAAGCTACAGAAGACAAAGTATGTCTTCAGAGCCATGCCCTTCGGACTAAACATAGCCCAAAGAATCTTCACGAAACTTGCGGACGCAGTCGTACAACAACTACGCCTATAAGGCGTTCAGGTAGCAGCATACCTGGACGACTGGCTGGTGTGGGCAGCATCAAAGTCTGTTTGTCTGCAAACATCCAAGAAAGTGATCCAGTTTCTGGAACATCTGGGATTCAAGATCAACCACAAGAAGTCTCGCCTCTCTCCCGCTCAGGAGATTCAATGGCTGGGAATCCATTGGAACTTGCAGTCACACCACCTCTCCAATCAACCAAAGAAGAGAAGAGAGATCATGGGTTCTGTCAAGAGACTACTGAAATCCGACAGAATCTCAAGACGCCAACAGGAAAGAGTACTGTGCTCTCTCCAGTTTGCAGCAGTAACAGACCCAGTGCTAAGAGCACAGCTGAAAGGTGCGTCAGGAGTCTAGAGAAGATACGCATCAAACGAAGAGATCTACAGAGACTGGTACCAACCTTACTACGATCGCTTCTCAAACCGTGGCCGAAGATCAAGAGCCTAACAAGGACTGTTCCCTTACAACCACCTCCCACATCGGTGACCATCCACACGGATGCCTCGACGGAAGGATGGGGAGGTCACTCCCATCAAAGGAAAGCCCAAGGGACCTGGTCATCCCTGTTCAAGACCTTTCAGATCAACATTCCGGAGGCTATGGCAGTCCTCCTGATGTTGAAGAAGCTATCTCCTCACAGATCAGCCTACATCAGGCTGGTCTTGGACATCGAAGTGATAGTGAGAGGTCTGGACCAACAAGGCTCGAGGTTGCCCTACATCAATCACGTGATGCTAGCCATCTTTCGTTTAGCAAGAAAGATGAGATGCAACTTATCGGCAGTTCACCTACAAGGGTTCCGCAATGTGATGGCGGACGCTCTATCCAGGCTAAAGCCGATAGAGCCAGAATGGTCCCTAGATGCAGACTCATTCTCCTTCATCTTGGAAAAAGTCCCAGAACTGCAGATCGACCTCTTCGCAACGAGCGACAACAAGAAACTACCTCGATACGTAGCCCCATACGAGGACCCTCTGGTAGAGGCGACGGACGCCATGTCCCTCGATTGGAACAGATGGACCTATATCTACCTGTTCCCTCCAACAAATCTCCTGCTGAAGGTACTCAACAAGCTGAGATCCTTCAAGGGAACTGCAGTAGTAGTGGCCCCCAAGCGGCCCAAGAGCAATTGGTTCCCTCTGGTGATGGAACGGAAGTTGAGGGTGGTCCCTCTACCAAACCCAACTCTATCCCAATTGGTTCAGAAGTCGACTGTCTTTGCTCCATCACAGAGAACCCAAAACCTTCATCTCATGATTTTCTCGCCTTAGCAGTCAAGAAAATATTTGGGATCTCGAAAGACAGTATAGAATTTCTAGAAGAATACAAGTCAAAGTCAACCAGAAGACAATATGAATTGTCTTGGAAGAAGTGGGTTGCTTTCGTAAAAGCAAAAAAGCCGACGTAAATCTCAATAGATTTCTGCCTGTCCTTCCTCATCCACTTTCACGAACAAGGCTTGGCTGCCACCACGATAACTATGTGTAAGTCAGCTTTGACTAGACCTCTTCCATACGCCTTCCACGTGGACCTGGGGAGCGAAATCTTCAACAAGATTCCAATGGCATGCGCTACACTTAAACCAGCAGTCCCCTCGAAGCCCATTTTATGGTCTCTGGACAAAGTCTTACACTATGCTTCGACATTGAACAACGAAGATTGCTCTCTAAAGGATCAAACACAAAAAGTGATAATTTTGTTTGCTATAGCCTCAGGGGCTAGAGTTAGTGAAATAGTATCCCTATCAAGAGACGAGGGCCATATTCAGTTCACAGAATTGGGAGAACTGTATCTCTTTCCAGATCCTACCTTTTTCGCCAAAAACGAGCTACCCACCATAAGGTAGGGTCACTGGAGAATCTGCCCTCTGATGGAAGATGTCTCTCTATGTCCAGTAGAGTGTCTAAAGTTCTATCTTCGAAGAACTTCAGACTTCAGGGGAGGACAGCTCTTCAAAGGCGAAACCTCAGGATCAAACGTATCCCTGAAACAACTGAGGGCGAAGCTCACCTACTTCATTCACAGAGTGGATCCTGATAGTACTCCCGCAGGTCATAATCCGAGAAAGATTGCTTCCTCACTGGACTTTTTTCAGTATATGGACTTTGAGAGACTCTGCTCATATACTGGTTGGAAATCCTCTAGAGTCTTTTATAAACATTGTGTGAAGCAAGTGCACGACTTAAACATTTTGTGGTGGCGGCAGCTAGTGTTGTGAAACCTGTCGTCTAGTGCTGCAATGAACAGTGAACTGTTTGGGACTGTTTCAGTTCGGGTGGAAAGGTGTTAACACCTTGCAGTGTAATACCTTTAATTAAGTGTCACCCTGGTGACACTATGACTGTTCTTTATAGGTGCAGAATCAAACCAGTGACACCAAAGCTGGTGAAATAGTATCCCTATCAAGAGATGAGGGCCATATTCAGTTCACAGAAGTGGGAGAACTGAATCTCTTTCCCGATCCTACCTTTTTCGGCAAAAATGAGCTACCCACTAAAAGGTGGGGTACTGGAGAATCTGCCCTCTGAAGGAAGATGTCTCTCTATATCCAGTAGAGTGTCCAAAGTTCTTTCTTTGAAGAACTTCAGACTTCAGGGGAGGACAGCTCTTCAAAGGCGAAACCTCAGGATCAAACTTATCCCTGAAACAGCTGAGGGTGAAGCTCACCTACTTCATTCACAGAGCGAATCCTGATAGTACTCCCGCAGGTCATGATCCGAGAAAAATTGCTTCCTCGCTGGACTTTTTTCAGTATATGGACTTTGAGAGACTCCGTTCATATACTGGTTGAAAATACTCTAGAGTCTTTTATAAACATTATGTGAAGTAAGTGCACGACTTAAAACATTTTGTGGTGGCGGCAGGTAGTGTTGTGAAACCTGTTGTCTAGTGCTGCGATGAACAGTGAACTGTTTGGGAATGTTTCAGTTCGGGTGAAAAGGTGTTAACACCTTGCAGTGTAATACCTTTAATTAAGTGTCACCCTGGTGACACTAGGACTGTTCTTTATAGGTGCAGAATCATACCAGTGACACTAGTGCCATGTATACACTTGTACGCAGTGTTGATACTAATCCAACATTTACAATGAAATTATTTTAATAATTTTTCAACTGATTTGGAATGGCTAGTGATAATTTTTCCCTTTCAGGTAATAAAGATATACTGTATACCTTTTATATGTTGGATGTATAATTCTGATGCTAATTTTAATACACTAGTTGTTACATTTAAGTTGTCTATTCAAATGAATGTTTAAAGGTGTATTTGCATCTTATTCGCCCCAAAAGTAGTTAAATAAAATTAGATGGAGTTCTTTACTTAATTTCCTAAAGTAAAGTATATACTTGAGGGTGCTTATATATGTGAACAAAATATCTGAATGATAATTAAATTTGTTCCAATATACATATACAAACCTTGCTGCTAATATTGTCGAGGATGACATTTCCCTGCAGGGGGCAGGAAGCCCTAAGATTGTTCCATGCTTAGTGGATATGACATAAAACGATATCGTCATATATCTCTGTGGTCTGGATGACTATATAGAAGATGACCCAAGGTTGAGGCACTTATACAAACCCACAGATACAGTATTTTCAAGTAATTCTCTGGTAAGCTTCCATCAGGACGAAATGGCTTGAGCCCAAAATACGGATTTAGAAGTAAAGCAAAAATTCTATTTTTGGGTGAGATGGCCATATCGTCCTGATGGACCCATCCTCCTTTTCTGAGAAAAGGATTGTATAAAAATCCCCACCCGAAACTACTATATCTGTAGCACCATGTGCAATTGCTACAAGGAATGGATAGCCATATTGGACCCTGTAGTAGTTCGGGAAGGGGATCCACTGGGTAACCTTGATGACGCTCCCCTTCAAATTCGCCACTCTTCCTCCTCAGAGCGAGAACTCTATTTGGGGTGAAGATTGCCATGTGTCGTATCAAGAAATACAACCCCTGATATTATGTGATATCCTTAAGCAAATTTTTAGGGATACTCGCGCCAAGAGTTAGAATTCTGGGGACCTATGGTAAATTCTCTGGGAGTATCACTATAGCTAAATATCCCTTAGAAAGCTGCCTAAAGGAACCTTCCATCAGGACGACATGGCCATCTCACCCAAAAATAGATTTTTTGCTTTGCTTCAAAATCCTTTCCTATGTTTAAATTTTGGCACCGTCCCACAGTTAAATTCCAATAATTTAATTGTGTTAGGTTGAGCATTGCCACGACCGGGGGCAGCCATTTTTACGATCGCTGTCGCCATTATTATTGCATTCTATTTATCTAGTAGGGTGACTTTCCGGTATTTAGCTATAATATTAGCTAGTTAGGCAATTTATACAAGTGAAGATTATGCTTACAAATAGTCCTCCTACACTTCCAGCTGTTGTGCTACACCATAACAATAGGAAACTCCCCTGCCTTAATACTCTCTCTCTCTCTCTATCAGTTATTGCCGCCAGGTACTAACCTATCCCCGGTAGTGTGCCGGCTGGACTACAGTATATAGAATATACAGTAGCACGTTTAGTTTCTAACATATTCTACGTTTCCTATCTCATTCTATTGTCGGGACCACGGTATCATGTTGAGGTTGAGTAATTCTTCAACACCCAGATGAATCCTTCGATCATCGGGCCCCTAATAAATCACCGCTTAATATTAATATATTACAGGAGGATAGTTATACTAACACTTACTAACACTAACACTAAGTATTAGAGTTTCCTCCACCCTGTATTCTTCCTAACAAAGAACCAAATATATTATTATTGACGGAGGTCTCAGTAATTGATTGGGGTAGGAGGCGTAGATAAGTGTCTTTTCTATTTCCTTTCCAGCTTACTATCCTAAGCTACCATAAACAATAGTAATTACTATTGTTCATAAAATTGTATGCTTTTATATCACTGATATAAAAAAACTATATACTCATTGAGCCCCTTTTCCTCTACAGGAGGAGCCAATGTAGAAATGCGCAGCCTTAGCCTGCAACCAAAAAGACCAAGACTCTTGCTGCTACACGAAGTGCAGGACTCATGCCCCTTGCAACATCGTGTCGGGAGTTCTAAGTATTGGGACTCGAAGGGTTACCCCACCTGTTCGACCCTGCTGGCCAACGGCTTCAAAGAAGCTCCCTCACTCAACATGGAGAATAGAGGTACAGCGAGGGAGACCCTTTGCTAATGTGTAAGTAGATTCCAAAAGAATTTTCAAGGGACTGTACTTACTCGACGACTCCCTAAGGTACCTACTGTTCCCCAAGGCTCTACCTGATGTGGTGGTGCCCCAGGAACGCTCTCCGGGATGGTATACCAACCTATGCCATCAACCTCTTCAATCCCAACTCCATAACCGCCGGCATAGGCTGTCATGAACGAAGAGATCCTCACTTCGATTCAACGGATAATGGAGTTGTTCTAAAAGGTACAGGAGACGATGAGAGAATCATTCAGACTGCAATAGATACTATTGCAAGAGAGGATGGATCACCCAGGACCTACCAAGAACTCTACTAAAAAGCTCCTTAAGGTGCTGAATTTCTCTCACCGTTCCGAAACCAACCCCTGGAGGTATACGGAGCATATGCCCATGATGAATGGGAAACTATTCGTCTTAGAGAAGTTGGGGACCAACTGATTGAAGATCCTAAATTCTGGCCTAACTTTTCAGTTTACCCAGAATGTTACATGAGACTGCGGGATGAACGCAACCCGTGAGGAAACGATACCCAAAGAGGTCATTGTCCTCGAACATGACAAGGCGCAAGCCATTATCCTGAAAACCTTGAAAGGAGCCGGGTACACCAACTCCAAAGTCTCAGCACTGAGCAAGAGACATCTCACGTTTCTTGCTCCTTCCTCCATCTCTTTCCTCTGTTCAGAGAAAGCAGTAGACTTCACCGTCAAGGCCGTAGACAAGGGCAATCCTTGCCCAACCATAGAGGAATGCAAACCATTCTCTCTAGCACTACCTGCCTGCGAGAAGAAGTGGAAGGATGTCCGTCTAACCTTGTCTGTCTATAAGTTGGATCCAGAGATAGCAGGCCAGCAGTTCAATGAAAACCTTCCGAAGTTGCCAGACCATCTTCTGAGTAAGGAACAGGAGACGAAAGAGAGATTAGCGGCCTCCCTTTCTCATCAGAACTGCCTGAAAATGAGTGCAGATCTACAGAATGCCCCAGAAAGGATCAATTTCCTGGCAAAGTCTCACAAGAGTACCCTTGTGAAAGACTTATATGCTTTCTTCAGAGCGAGGAAAGCCTGCAGAGAGTCTGTTTTGACCTCAGCAACCATAAGACAAGAACCAAGGAAACTGATTACCTCGAACATCTGGGGTAAATACCCTTTTCCCACAGGAACTGGTCCAAGAGATCATAGCCAGAGCAACCACGGAGAACGGGAACCTTCTTCAAAAGTGGGGCATGAGCTCAAGGAGGAAATCTTCCTCAGATGGAGGTCCCAAGCCTAAAAATAAAAAGGCAAAGAGACCATGCAGATGTGCACAACTTTCTCCCGTGACTATGACCACGAAGCCTCAAACCACTTTCCAGATGGTACCTCAACAACTGGTGGCTCAGTCGCCAATCTTTAACCCCAACGTTGTGAGGCAATAGACTTCCTTTCACCTTAAGTCAGAATGGAAATGGCCGTAAGAGAAGTTCACTCGGAGATAACTCCTCCCGAGGCCAAATAGGACGTGGTCACGAAAACAAATCCACATGACCCCACACCCAAAGAGGGGTTCCAGGTAGGAGGCAGACCATATCACTGTCAGGATTGCGTGACCTTCGATCCCTGGGTCCAAAGCCTATTAACAAATGGACTTGGGTGGAATTGGAACAGAATTTCACCACGTTTTCCAAAATTTTTCTAACACTCCAGCCCCTCTTGAAAAGAATATACCTCAGAACTCTTGAACAAAAAGGTAAATAGGAAAGCGAAGTCCATAAAATTCCAGGGAGGCTTTTTTGTGTTCCCAAGAAAGACTCAGACAAACTCAGAGTCATTCTAGATTTATCTCTACTCAACAAGTTCATCGAGAACAACAAGTTCCGGATGCTTACGTGGCAACACATAAGGACCCTTCTACCAAAAGGAGCAAACACACCCTCAATAGACCCAACAGATGCTCACTGACATCTTCTATTGAGCCGCCCTTTCTCCTCCTACCTAGGATTCATGCTACAGAAGAGGTGATTCTTCAAAGCAATGTCCTTCGAATGAATACAGCCCCAAGGATGTTCACGAAGCCGGCAGACACAATCATCTAACAGATTAACTCCGAAGGAGTTCAATTACTAGCACATCTAGATGATTGAACAGTATGGGCAGCATCCAAGAATACTTGTCTGCAGCCAGCCAACAAGGTGATCCAGTCTCTGGAACACCTGGGCTTCAACATCAACCGCAAGAAGTCTCACTTTCCTTCAGCACAGAAGTTCCAATGGCTAGGAATCCAATGGGACTTAAAGTCACACCATCTCTCTATTCTATTCAAGAAGGGAAGAGAGATAAAGGGATCTGTCAAGAGACTAATCCGTCACAAGAGGATTTCAGAACGGCAACAGGAGAGAGTATCACACTCTCTCCAGTTTGCGGCAGTGACAGACCCATTGCTAAAGGTACGTCTAAAAGATGCGTCAAGAGCTGAAGAAGATATGCATCAAAAGATCGAAGAGATCAACCAAGGCTAGCCCCGACCCTATTGCGCACGCTATTAAGGCCGTGGTCAACAGTCCATAGCCTAGCACGAACAATTTCCCTGCAACCACCACAATCATCAGTGGAGGTACACTCATCCTCGAAAGGATTATGTAGCCATTATCACGAGAAAATTGCAAAAGAATTGGTCGTACCAGTTCAAAACCAGTTTGACATTTAGAAAACTCTGACAGTTTACCAGACGTTGAAGAGACTATCCCCTCACAGAACAATCCACATCAGATTAGCCCTGAACTACAAAGGAATAGTAAAAATGTCTAAATAGACAAGGCTCGAGAGCATCTCACATAGGACATGTGATATTAGCCACCTTCCACCTGATAAGGAAGAAACGATGGCAGCTATCAGCAGTTCACCTAGAAAGGTTTCGTAATGTGACGTTGGATGCTCTATACAAGCGAAAGCCCATAAAGACAGAATGGTCCCTAGACGCAGACCCATTCTCCTTCACCTCGGAAAAAGTCCCAGAACTGCAGACCGACCTCTTCACAATGACCTACAACAAGAAACTACCTCGTTATGTAGCCCCTTAGAGGGACCCTTAAGCAGAGGCGATGGATATCACGTCCCTTGAACGGAGCGAGTGGAACCACAATTACTTGTTTCCATCAACCATCCTCCTGCTAAGAATCCTTTACAAGCTGAGATCCTTCAGACGGACAGCAGCAGTAGCGTCCCCCAAGCGTCCCAAAAGCAACTGGTTCCCTCCAGTTCTAGAACTAGTTATGAAACTGAAGCTGTTCCCTCTGCCGTGCCCAGCATTATCCAATCTGGTCCAGAAGTCGACTGCTTGCGCTTCATCCTTGAGAACCAACAACCTACATCTCACAATTTTCTCGCCCTAGCAGCGAACAAAAGGTTTAGAATCTCTAAGGATAAAGTTGACTTCATCAAAGAGTATAAGTCAAGTTCGACTAGGAGACAATAGGAATCATCATGGAAGAAATGGGTGTCCTTTGTGAAATCAAAGGAACCGACAGAAATATCGATAGATTTCAGTTTAGTTTTCTTAATATTCCTACTCGAACAAGGCCTGGCTTCCACTACGATCACCTCGTGTAAGTCAGCCCTGGCTAAACCACTTCTGTAGACCTTTTTTCCACATCCCATCGTGACAAATGGCAATAAATTCTAATTAAGGGATTGATGGAAATACTCAACCATATTAGTGGCTTCTGGGTTGTGTGTCATTATATCGATAATTCTTGTCCTGAGGCTGGCAGTCAGGAATTCCACAGGGGTAATGTAAAATTAATTCACTAATTCCTGATTATTTGTTGGAGGACTCCTTGTTGGATGATCCAATGAATTAGAGCTTCTGATAAGTTTTTCCCAACTGCTGCTTGACAGGCGTTGCCTAGTATAGGTCTCTCTTGTGTTTCATTCGATGAGTGTTGAAAGCTATCAATGGCCTAGTGGAGGTTAGATTGTGCCTAATGTCTACGTGATATGACTAGACAGTGATTTGTTGTCTTGTATTTTTAATCTGCATCTAATCTGTAAGTTTGTTGAGCTCTTTATTATACTCTGCTCATTCTGTATGTTCAGCAATGGTCACTATGCCATGTAAGAGTTAAGAAATAGGGTTTCTGTTTATTAATTAGGTGGTTTTCCTTCAATCTCTTTTATCTCTGCACCTTCTATTATGATAATGATTCAGGTATATCTTCAAAACATAGACTTATCATCACATTACTTTGTTGTCCATAATTTGAAGGCCATTACTCTACTAACAGTTTGTAGTAAACAATGTTGTTGTAGTCTAGAATAAATATAATAGCAAATCTAATTTGTGTGAATAGCAAACTAACATTGATGCTAATTATTTCTTAAGGGTAACAGTACTGAAACAAAAACTTTGACTTTTAGGGGCTATAAATAGAAGACGTGACCTAGATTTCTAGAATTCTTTTTCTTTGCCATTCGTGTCTTTCTAAACACCATTGCATCACGATAGAAAACACTGTTATAATATACCTTGTATTAAGCGACAATTGGTTTATATATATATATATATATATATATATATATATATATATATATATATATATATATATATATATATATATATATATATATAGAGAGAGAGAGAGAGAGAGAGAGAGAGAGAGAGAGAGAGAGAGAGAGAGAGAGAGAGAGAGAGAGAGAGAGCTGATGATTATCTTGTATGACAGATGCATAGCCGAAGATATTTCAAATATTCTAAATGAAGTGAAAAAAAACTGTAACAAAATAATTCAGATTTAATAGCATAAATAAATTTTAATTAATTAATTTCTATATTAGAATCCTAGATTAGTGAAAATGGCAATTATTCACATATTTAATTGCTTTCTTTCGTAACACAAGGTTTCCTATTAAGGCTTTTTGACTATGTGCCACATCGGGTATGATGAAGTTTGTATTCGCGTAGGAACAAAAAAAAAACTTTGCATTGCCTTGAGTTTACTCGGGCATATTGAGTTTAAACAGGAAGTTAATGAGAAGGTTTTTAAAGGGGTTTTTGGATTTTAATCCGGTTTATGAACTGTCTACGGTACCGTGTGTCTTTGAAGTGAAGGTAAGATTGAAAATGCTCTTGTAGCCTAGAGTAAATATAATAGCAAATCTAATTTGTGTAAATGGCAAATTAATATTGGTGCTAATTATTCCTTAAGGGTACCAGTATTGAAACAAAAATTTGTATTAAGCGGCAATTGGTTTTTGTGTATATATATATATATATATATATATATATATATATATATATATATATATATATATATATATATATATATATATATATACACACAAAAACCAATTGTCGCTTAATACAAAGTTTTTGTTTCAATACTGATACCCTTAAGGAATAATTAGCATCAATATTAATTTGCCATTTACACAAATTAGATTTGCTATTATATTTACTCTAGGCTACAAGAGCATTTTCAATCTTACATTTACTTCATTGATGCACAGTACCATAGGCAGTTCATAAACCGGATTGAAATCCAAAAACCCCATTATAAACCTACTCGTTGACATCCTGTTTAAACTCAATATGCCCGAGTAAACTCAAGGCAATGCAAAGTTTTTTTTGTTCCTACGCGAATACAAACTACATCATATTTAATGTGGAGGAGCCTACCCTTAGGAAACCTTGTGTTACGAAAGAAAGCAATTAAATATGTGAATAATTGCCATTTTCACTTTTCTAGGATTCTAATACAGAAAAGAATTAATTAAAATTTATTCATGCTATTAAATCTGAATTATTTTGTTACAGGTTTTTTTTCACTTTATTTAGGATATTTGAAATATCTTCGGCTATGCATCTGTCATACAAGATAACCATCAGCTCTCTCTCTCTCTCTCTCTCTCTCTCTCTCTCTCTCTCTCTCTATATATATATATATATATATATATATATATATATATATATATATATATATATATATATATATATATATAAACAAACCAATTGTCGCTTAATACAAGGTATATTATAACAGTGTTTTCTATCCTGATGCAATGGTGTTTAGAAAGACACGAATGGCAAAGAAAAAGAGGTGCTACTATAGCGTGAGGTCTACCACACTATTCCGTGAGATCTAACCCCCGTTAGCACTATAGCGTGAGGTCTACTGCCGAGTTATTCGTCCCTCATAGATAAAACACATTTCATACATTTGTTTAAGCAATAAACGCTTGATTTAAACATATCTTAGAAATGACTTAAATATGTGGAGAATTTTTATCTGAATGGTTGAGTGGGAACTTAGTCCAGGAAAGTCTCCCTACGGCAATTACCCAAAGCTCAACAGGGGAGGATAATGAGCACTTACTCTCGGGACACAAACGCCCTGCTAATACTTTACTGCCATAGTTCACTAACCGTCACTCTTAAATACAAAAGGAGGCAATTTTACTGTCCAGAGGCCGGAGAACTCCACACGTTAATTTTTAAATAATTTATGGCCTACTCTAGCTTTGTCAGGGCTAGAGTCATCTCACTCTAAGGCTCTGTTTCGATTCCGTCCCAGTGACCCCAGTGAGATGCTGTACAGGTATCTTACGTTAATGCAACTAGAGACAATAAAAAAAGGGGGGGAACAGTGGAGTATAAAAGTATAAAGTAAAGTTAAATGGGGATCTTCACCTTCAAAGCACTAAGTTAAAGAGCGTACACTCGCCGGATACCAACTTACCTCTGTCTGAGTAGGTTACTCTCAACACCTTGGGTACTTCTGACCCGTCCCATAGTATAAATTGGCTAAATTCATATAATGTGGTTAAAGATACCAAATTGTGTAATCTATTCCAAATGATTTATTACAGAAAAAGGGATGGAAATAACTCAATGATTTTAACACAACAAAATTAAAAATTGGAAAAAATATCAGTAACTCAATTATAAGTTTTACATGTGATAAAATGAATAAGTGAATTTACAACAAAAAACTTGAAAACGTTAAACGGAATTAACACGTGGATTAAACCTCAAACAGAATAAATAAGTCAAAACATTCTGATCAACAATTTGTGCGGTAGGATGCTGTGAGGTCCCAACATGTGGTCAGTGACCTCAAGCAATTACCAAGATCAAAAAAATATGAATACATTAATTTCCATGCCCGCAGCCCGAAAGATGTAATGCCAACATAATACCTAAACTTAACTTATGAGAAATTGAAACTTATCTAAAGGGGGAATGGCCATTAGTTAAACTCACAAGATTTTTATATGTTGTGGGAGCCCGTGTCCTAAATGTGGCGGTCTTCAGTTTGCTCACTAGTCCTACAGCACTTATTCTGCAGAGTCAACGGCCCCCTCCAAGCTCTCCAACTAGCCCCCAAGACTGGAACCGACGTGCTGTAGAATTAGCAGCTATGCACTAACACTGGTCATCTGCTTGACCTCTTCTACGACGTATTCTTAGCTAGTTATTGTGTAAGGGGACAGGCTAGTGATGGAGAGTGGGAGCACGAGGTTGACATTGGAGCCTGACTGGGAAGCTCCGTTTCGTACCGTGGCCTGTATGTTTGTGAGGTCGAGTTCAGGTCAGCTGCGTCCTCCTTCCTTCCCCCAAAAAAAGCGTATCTTGGTGCGTAGGTAGGCCTACGGTCTTGAGGTGCCAACTCTCATTTAGGACAGGCTCAAAAATCTTGTGCCTTGTGAATTTCAAGCAACACACTTATTTAGAATACAAGGAGAAATCTTGCAACTCCAGGGGGCAAAGATAATCCTAATTCTAAATAATTGGCATACAGAATAAAAATGAAACTAAAAGGTAATTTAGCAAGTCGGGCTTACGTGTGTGGACAACCATACCTCCTAGACTAGCAGACTTGAGTTGTAATTAAGAGATTTAAAATACTGTACCTAAATACTTACGGTAGAATAATGTATACAAACAACACAAAAGTATTAATCTTGGGACACTCGCTCAAGAAAGACATATTACTCATATTTTTCCCTGCCGTGACGTCACGAACAATAACAAAGTCTACGTATAAACTATGAAGAAGAAGAGTAGTGAAGAAAATTCTTCACAAAATAGATAATTGGATTTCTAATTACATTGAAAAAAAGGGAATAAAGGTAAAAATAAACATATTATTTCCATACATTTATTCTAGCGATACACTCTTCGTACATCAAACATGGTATCATATATTTCCATATATTTATTCTAGCGATACACTCTTCGTACATCAAACATGCTATCATATATTTCCATACATTTATTCTAGCGATACACTCTTCGTACATCAAACATGGTATCATATATTTCCATACATTTATTCTAGCGATACATTCTTCGTACATCAAACAGGTTATCATATATTTCCATACATTTATTCTAGCGATACAGTCTTCTTCCATCAAACAGGTTAATCTAGCGATACACAATTCGTACATCTAAGAATGACACAAATAGATCATTGGAATTTTTTCTCATCACCTTTCAGCAAAAATGATCAAGATGAGACTGAAACAGCTGACGACCAACATCTCGCATTCTCTTCAGAATCATCGTTTTAGCGTCCAACCACGATCACTCAATTAATATCTATTTTAGGCCGAGGGGAAAACGGATTTAGGAGCTCCATTTGCTTCCTTTTATTTGGACAGGTCACGTTTTTTATGGATTTGGGCAGTTCACATATTCGATGGTTAAGGGCGGGCCTCTGGGACGCTGGTCACGCGGTAGACGGTAGACCTCACCCTCCACCTGGGTAGGCCACATATGGCGGTAGACCTCACGCTATAGTAGCACCGAAAAGTGTACTACCACTGACCCTTCTAAACTATTTAATATTGTAGGGTAAGTTGTAAACTGATTTCTAATCAGAGTATTGAAGGAATTCTATTCTTTCAATATAAGATTGGTCTCAGCAATAGACTGTATAAGGATACACAAAATATATTGGAAAATAACTACTGTATAATATATACAGTAGTTTTCTATCTGCAGTATATACTGTACTGCAAATATACTGACTTCTGTATAATCATATACTGTAGTTCAGCTGGCATGTTGCCGGCAGGGCTAGTACCTGGCGGCACCGACGCAGCCGACATGCTGCTGGCTGGGTTAGTACCTGGCGGCACTAGCTGACAGAGAGAGAAAAAGCATGGAGTGAAGGGCTGCCTTATTAAAATGTATGTTTACACAAAATAAGAATGTCAGTATATAAATTTACTGCCTTCCTCCAAAAAGAAGGTTCAAATGGAAGGGGAGAACGCATCATTCAGGCTTTTATCCAGCCGCAAGATCCATTGCTGGCATTGCCGGTCTCAGGGCTGTGGATGGCAGTCCAAGGGAGGACTGAAGAACCTTCGGCGGCAGAAGGGTCTCCCACCGGCAGCCGTCAAAGCTAGCACAACCTTCCCGAATCCTTGTGTCCATAAGAGAAAGGCTGAGTGTCTGAACAGCTGCTTATGTAGGGGCCCGGCCGGCCCCGCAACCCAACCGGCAAGCGTTGATATTGCATGACAACGGCCACAGGATTGCAATGGCTAAGTCATAGCTAAAGGACAGAGAGGGAAGGGAAAAGGGACCTGTATAAGGTGTAGAAGAAGGCAGCAGGATTACCGCCACTTCCACACAAGGGTAAAACAATGTTTTAGTATCAGCGCCATCCTAGGCGGCAGAAGAATAACTATTCTTCGGCCAAGGGTCTGCCGAATCTAACAAGTGTAGGAGGCGGCAGGATTGCCGCCGCCTCCACACAAGAGAAAAACAATGTTTCAGTATTGGCGACATTCTAGGCGGCAGAAGAATACTTATTCTTCAGCCCAAGGTCTATAGAATACGAGGTCTTCTCAAGCGCAGATTAGTGAGGATATGGGGGTTTGGGGAGAGATAATCCTTGACATCAGCATAGCCAATGCGTCCAAGTCCCCCTTGTCAACATTCATACAAATATAGGACTTTTTTGTTAATTTATTTGTAATAAATAACAAATTAAGAGCCATCCTAGGCGGCAGAAGAATAACTATTCTTCGGCCAAGGGTCTGCTGAATCTAACAAGTGTAGAAGGAGGCGACAGGATTGCCGCCGCCTCCACACCAAAGAGAAACAATGTTTCAGTATCGGCGACATTCTAGGCGGCAAAAGAATACTATTCTTCAGCCCAAGGTCTATAGAATACGAGGTCTTCTCACGCGCAGATTAGTGAGGATATGGGGGTTTGGGGAGAGATAATCCTTGACACCAGCATAGCCAATGCGTCCGAGTCTCCCTTGTCAACATTCATACATATATAGGACTTTTTTGTTAATTTATTTGTAATTAATAACAAATTAAGAGCCACTTTAATATCTTAGGAAAATAAAATTACTCACAGTGGAAACAAGTCTATTTTGTGCATAAAAAAATTGATCTAATTACATTTATTTACAAGAATAAAGGAATAATATATAAAAACCTTAATTTTCACATTTTCCACCACTTCCATGATAAACACTGTTATGCTCGTCTTAAATCTTTCGTCTTACAAGTGAATAATTAAGAAACCAACTTCAACATTTTATTCACAGCTTTCCGAGCTGAGCTAATGTTTCTATTCATAATTCGAATCCTAAAAAAAGTACAACATAAAAAATACCTAATAACTTCCTGAGGTAATGAAATATGATCGTATATCATTTCAGCTAATGAAGTTATTACGTTTCCCCTTATTTCAAAGATTTTTCGCCATGAAAACAAACAACCATTTTTTCCATTGCTTTTAGATTTTCGAAAAATTCTTCGTTGGGTTTCATCAGTTTTCTGTCATCCCTACTTACAGCCTAAAAATTCATACTGAGGAGGAAACTCCCACATATTGTAATCATCCTCCTTCTTCAATGACATCTTCTAATAATCCTTCATCATATTCCAGATTAGCATCAATGCAATTTTCAAATTTTTTTCTTGCAAGCAAAAGAACATAGCAGAAAAGCTTAATTCTTTTAGAAGATAATTTTCTTCATTTTCAATTACTGTATTTTCTTTGGAAAGAAAATGAGTAAATTCGTTTGAAGTTGCATTCACACCTTCACAACTTTGAATGTTAGATTTGGAACCTAAGAGAGTTGCTTCCTTTCCTAATAGATGGGCTCTGAGCCGGTGTTTAAATGCAACAGGAGAGGTATGCTGATAACATGCACCAATCTCACGTATGCAACCAAAGAAGTGCTCTAATCCATCTCGATTTAATCTGTTTGCCTAATAATTCGTACATCAAATTCCTTTTTTGTGCTCAAGCCATGGCGTCCTGATGGAAGGATCCTTTTTGGTAGCTTCCTTGGGTAATCACTACTGGGATTTTCCCAGAGAATTAAACCACAGGTTATCACAGAATTCTAACTTCTGGAGCGAGTATCCTAAGGGTTTCCCCTTAAGACATCGTGTATCAACAGGGGACACGCATGTATTAACGTGCCACATAGCTATCTACACCCCATATAGAGTTAACGCTTCAATATGGCGGACAGAGAGCGGCTGGGAGCTGAGCCGCAGCCAATCTAGATGTGGCGATATCGGTACTCGCGATGTAAACAGACGGACGCCATTGCTTTTGATGACGTCACGTCCGTCCTCATTCCTTTTGCTAGTAGCTCGCTCGATTGGACGTATTTTTCCCTTTGTGCGACTTTATCTGCTTGCATCCTCGCCATGTCTCAACCTTCAGCTTCACCTTCTTCTGGAAAGTTGAGTACAAAGGTTTAAGTATTGTTTAAATAAGCTCTGATCGTAAAGTTAATCTTACTTTTCGAGATATTTGCATAATTGTGGCAGAGCTTTGCCAGACCGGTCAGCGCCATTTTATGACGCTGCTGTTGCTTGCATGCCTTATTTAGTTAGCCGCAACAGCCTTACCGGTATATAAATTACTAATCAGCGCTATTAGTTATTTAGTCTTCATAGCTAGGAACTTTTATCGTGTTTTTGACGCATTAGTTAGGGTCTTCGCTGACCCCATACCAGTAGGCTTTGATTAGCCCCTAGGCCAGTGAGCCTATACCAGTGTTAATGCATGATATTTCAGTGATCCTAGTGTTAGTTATGAAGATTTTGGCATTATTTTACAATACCATTGACAGTGATGCAAGTGTTTTTCGCCTTCAGGGACCATATAGGGGGTAGGTTATCTTGAGTGCCTTGCTAACCTAACCTTATGATAGGACCCCTATATGCTCTCTTCATCCCTAGCCCTAGGGCTTCCCTCTGGTAATCTTGTACCCTATTACATGTGATAGGACAAGACTCCTCAGAGTACTGTATCGCCTCCCCACCTAAGTGTTGCGGGCCTTAAAGGTAGGATCACCTCCTTTAAGCTGAATCGGTCCTTGACCTTTTCCTTGCGATACGTCTTCTCCCTTCCTTGATTAGGGTCTAACAACCCTAATCCAGGTTAGGTTGGGAGGGCTGGTTTATGTACCTTGCTGAAATATACGCGTGCACCGTTTTTCAGTTGGTCCACCTACTATAGGTTAGGGTGAGCATCTCCCTTCCTAGGTGGCCGCTCTGGTGCATAACCCATCCTTTCTTATAAGAAGACCCTTTTCCCCCCCCCAACCTATCTCTTGCCTAGCCTAACCTACCAGTAGGTTAGGCTTCATATGTCCCCTGTCCTACACTCCACCCTAGGCTGGAGTGCTGGACCCCGTGGTGCTCCCAGTGTTGTCCGCTCTGATACATAGACCTTCCATAGTGCTATGGAGTCAGTTATCATTTGGTCGACATGAAGAGTCTCCACCCCTTCTTTGGGTACACCCTGTCCTCTCTTGGACTGCCTTAACCCCGGCCTTTGCGGCCCCTGCTTAGGATGATAGATTCACCTCTATCATGGTGGTACCTTTTCCAGAGGTGTCTTGACTAGGCTAATACAGCCTTGCCATCCCACCTCCATCTTTGGTGCTTGTCCCTTGCCGCCTCTACCCCGGCATTACCGCCGCTACGGGTGACTTCCTTATCCTTGCCGCCTTCCCCCGAGTGCCGGGGGATCGCCGCCGGCCGCTGGCTTACCGCCGTGGCCTCTCCATTCCCTCATAGCCTCGGCACACTGCCGACCCCTCCCGGAGTGCCGGCACTAGCAGCCGGCCCCCGGCCCCGGCTATGCTCCTTTATCCTTACCCCTGTCACCCTCCGACTGCCTCCGGCTGCCGGAACCGCCGCTCCTTGCCGGCGGCCGCCGCTACCGGCTGCCGCCACCCTGGCTTCTTTTGACCATAGAATGATCATTCTTGAATGCCAGAAACTCTGCTCGAGCGGCTTCCGGCGTGCCGGGGGTATGCCGGACCCGTCCGGAGGCGGCAAGATGCCTTGCACCCCTTCTCTCAGCTATCTTTACTAGCGATAGCTCCTAAAAACCGCACCTAGACGGCTTGTTAACGCAGACAAACTGGTACGGAATCGTACACTTTGTTCAGTTTTCACTCTGTCTTCTTGCGTGTTTCATCTTTCCAGCACGCTACGTGTAATTGGCACGTCTGGTTGCCGGAACCTTACTAGGATCTCATGATCCCCAGACTTTCTTGATAAGATGTCAAGCCTAGTCTATAATATGGTTATTCTAGATGGAATTCCCATTATCAAGACACCTTCCATGGAGGCCTACGGCCACCTGGGACTGTCCGATGCTACGGCAACCAGCCGGGCGGGTTACACAAGGCATGCGTCTGTCTCCTTTCACCCACCCTTCTGTGCATCACAATTAATTTATGTTAATATTAACTTGTTAATAATTAACTTTATATACGAGCCATATTATGACTCTACAATACTCATCGTCTCTTTCTTTTAAAGGAGGAGTACGTCACGTGTGACCACGACTTCTGCGCGGTCCGTCGGCCACACTTCTATGGACACACGGCGTGTAGGACACACGCCCCTTGTGCTCACAAGAGAGGGGATCTCAAGTACTGGGGCCCCACCACCTGTTCGGTCTGCCAAGAATGCTTACAGAAAGCATTCTATGATTCTCCCTCAGCGGAGATTCGGGACACTGCTCGGGACAACCTACGCAAGTGGGTACGTGGCTTTCAAAAGAACGCCACTGGACCATACCTAGCCACAGAAGAAATGAGGTCTTTGCTGTTCCCAAAGGCCTCACCAGACTCAGTGGTCCCAGTCGAACAGATCTCCGTTGTCCAGATTACAGTGGAACCTGATGTTGTCATGGCTCAGTCCATGAATGATTGTCACCTGGATTCAGAACATGATGAACGCATGTCAGAGATCTCGGAGGACACCGAGAAAACCCTTATGGCCCAGGGTGAAGGGGAGGATGATGAAGAAGAGGACCGGGTAGTGTATACCGAGTCCGATAAGGAGGATGCCCCTCCCCCCATCCCCCCTTCTACTCCTACACCGACGGAAGTGTCTCTCCCGTCTACGTCCTCCACCACGACTCCTCTACCTACGGCACAGGATATGATTCGGCTCATTGAATCCGTGATGGAGCAGAAGCTCCAAGAAACTCACCAGATCATTCGGTCGATGGGAGGTTCCAAGGAACCTCGCAAAATCTCCATCAAGGACCTCCCCGCATGCTCGAGCGACAATCCGTGGCGATTCGCCGAGCATATGGTCATCGCTGACGACAAGATCTTCGTCAGCGATAAGATCGGTTCCATACCCCTGGAAGAAATGGAGTTCTTCCCCCGCTTTGAGGCGTATCCGGACTGTTACGTCCGTCTACGTTCAGAACCATCCTCAAAGGAAGAGACCGAACCGAAGGAGAAAATAGTGTTCGATCTCTCGAAGGCCCAGGCTATGCTTGCCAAAGCGCTTAAGAGCAGAGGCTTTACCTGCTCTGGACTTCCGGCTCTGAGCAAGAAGTACCCCACCTACGTTGCGCCCGATGAAGTGGTGATACCCTTCACGGAAAAGGCCTTCGCTGCCTGCCTTAAGGCTGTAGAAGAAGGGAAATCCTGCCCTGCATTGGAGGAATGCAGACCTTTCTCCGCAGTCACCCCGCCCGACACCAAACACTGGAAGGATGTGCAACACACCTTCGTGGTGGGCAAACTAGATCCTGATGTTGCTGGACGTCAGTTTAATGAGGACCTCCCCAAGCTAAACGATCACCTCCTTCGTAGGGAACAGGAAACGAAGGAGAGGCTGGCAGCATCTCTCACTCTCCAGGTCCAGATGGACGTAATGGCTAGTGACACCAGAGTCCCTGACCATTACATGGTCCTTGCCAAATCTCATATGGCAACCTTAGTCAAGGATCTGTACCACTTCATGCGAGCTCGTAGAGCCTGCAGAGAATTCGTGTTCTCCAGTGCCACTGTCAGACACGAACCCCGGAAACTGATTTCCTCCAACATTTGGGGCAAGTACCTCTTCCCGTCTGATCTAGTGAAAGAGATCACAGACAAGGCCGCATCTGAGAACAGGAACCTTCTCAACAAATGGGGCATGTCTAGGAAGAGAAAGCCCTCTCAGGATGACGGTCCTCAGCCTAAGAGGAAGCAGTCGAAGCATAGACCCCAGCAACGTCAGCACAGACGTCAGTTTCCGGCACCCGCTACTCCCCAAGTGGCCGCTCAGCCGCCACAGACCTTTCAGTTGGTCCCACAGCCGGTTTTGTCCTCATCACCGGCCTTCAACCCCGCCTTCGAGCAGCACTCCACTACCTTTCGTCCCAAGGGTAGAAGCTCAGGCAGGGGTTCCGGCAGAGATTCCTCTCGCCGGCCCTCCAGAGGCAGAGGAGGACAGGGAGCTAGCGGCCGAGGCAGCAAGTCCTCGGGACCCCAGAAGCAATGAAGTGCTTCCGGTGGGAGGAAGACTCCGCCACTTCCAGGATCGCTGGACCTTCGACTCCTGGGCACACAGCATCATCAAGAAGGGTCTGGGCTGGAGCTGGGCACAACCACCCCCAACCTTCCAGCAATTCTTCCAACGTTCAACCCCCCTCCTGGAAGAATATGTGCTAGACCTCTTGAACAAGAAGGTGATAAGAAGGGTGAAGTCCACAAGGTTCCAAGGGAGACTGTTTTGTGTCCCCAAGAAAGACTCAGACAGACTCAGAGTCATTCTGGACTTATTCCCCCTCAACGTATTCATATCGAACAACAAGTTCAAGATGCTGACTCTTCAACAGATCAGAACCCTCCTGCCTCGAGGGTCTTTCACGGTCTCGATAGACCTGGCGGACGCATACTGGCACATACCAATGAACCATCACGCTTCCTCCTACCTAGGATTCCGACTCCAACGGAAAAGCTATGCCTTCCGGGCCATGCCCTTCGGACTCAACGTGGCCCCTCGGATATTCACAAAGCTAGCGGACGCAGTAGTACAACAGCTCCGCATCCGAAACGTCCAGGTGATGGCCTACCTCGACGACTGGCTAGTGTGGGCGCCCTCGCCCGAGGATTGTATAGAATCCTGCAGAAAAGTTACCCAGTACCTAGAACACCTGGGATTCCAGATAAACGCGAAAAAGTCTCGCCTATCTCCAGCTCAGAAGTTCCAATGGTTAGGCATCCACTGGAATCTTCAGTCACACCGCCTTTCCATTCCAGCAAAGAAAAGGAAGGAAATAGCAGGGTCTGTCAAGCGACTGTTAAAATCCAAACGGATCTCGAGACGCCAGCAGGAACAAGTTCTAGGCTCTCTACAGTTCGCCTCGATCACAAACCCAGTGCTTCGTGCACAGCTAAAGGATGCAGCGGGAGTCTGGAGACGTTCCGCATCCATCGCTCGAAGAGACCTCAAGAGACGGCTCCCAAGCAGACTTCGACTTCTTCTAAAGCCGTGGTCAGAAGCGAGGGCCCTAAAAAGGTCCCTTCCTCTCCAACACCCACCTCCATCTCTCAACATCCATACGGACGCTTCGTTGGAGGGTTGGGGAGGTCACTCCCACCAAAAACAGGCTCAAGGCACTTGGTCTCCCCTATTCAAGACGTTTCACATCAACATCTTGGAGGCCATGGCGGTTCTTCTGACGCTGAAGAAACTCTCCCCGCCCCCGTCGATACACATTCGCCTGACCCTGGACAGCTCTGTGGTAGTGCGTTGTCTCAATCGCCAGGGCTCAAGATCGCCCAAGATAAATCAGGTGCTCCTGACAATCTTCCGTCTGGCAGAAAGGAAGAAATGGCACCTGTCTGCAGTTCACCTACAAGGATTCCGCAATGTGACAGCGGACGCTCTATCTCGGACAAACCCTTCTTAATGAGAGAATGCCTTGATGAAGTCATTAAGCTTCAGCACGGCATTTAATTCCCGTGCTGAAACTTGGTGACGGGCAAGAGGGCTCTCGAACTTGGGCAAATTGCTCCCCCAGTTCGAATCTAAATTTCTCTCTTTTACCTTTTTCTTTTTCTCAATACTACTTCGACCTTATCCTAATTTCACAAACTTTCTTTAGTCTTGCTTTCCAAACTCTATGAGAAAAATTTCCCTCATTATATGTGTGTATATATTATGTACACATATATTTATTTATTTTTTTTTTCTTTTCTCCTATGGCTTGGATGTTTTCACATCCATTGTAGCCCCGGCGGGGATGTTCATACATCCTTTATTGCTGCCTGCTTTGATGAGTGGGAGGAGGTATCACGGTTGGGAGGTGTTTGCATTCAAAGCTATATATGAGAGTATTGGATGATTTCAGCCATCCCGAAGATGGTTTGGACCTTTTTGGCGGAACTATTCTCAAGTGTTGGGTCTTCGGAATCCAGGGGGATCCAATGCTTGGGGTAGGACTCTCGGCTTTTGGCCGGAAGCCCGTCATTATAGATATGGGGAGGATGATTCCATAATTTCTTGGTCTCAGTCCTAACAGGCGGGTTCAGCTTACACCTGTGCCTCTATATCTGTTTTGATGCTATCCTTCGGGTAGGGTATGGAGTGGACCATCTGGGAAGTATACTCTCATTGTGCCGATAGTAGAGAGTGCAAATTTCCTTTCCGACGCGTGATGGCCTAACATTCTCGAGCAGGTACATCAAACTAACTCTTTTCCCTCTCTTTACTATAATGGATTCTTTAAGGAACGAACCCCCATCCCCTGGATACGCTGACTCTCCCCCGGCACTGTTGACGACCTCTGCTAATGTGATAAGGGATAGCTCTGTTGATGACCTCAGAACGGGTAAGGACCATTCTACTGATATTTCTAAATCGAGTAATTTGGGTAACACGAGGAAACTTCGAATCCTCCATGTTACACAAATTTCAATAGAAACAAATTATGATGATCTATGTAAAGCATTTGAATGCTATGGATGCATAAAAGAAATAAGGATGAAACTTGAAGCTGAAACTTGGGATTCATGGATATCTTATAGTAGTTATGACGAAGCATTTAGTGCAATAAGTAATTTGAATAATATTAAAATTAATAACTTGAATGTCGCGGCTGCTCTCTGCGATAAGGTACCAAAAGATTTAGATGTGTACAGGCCTGCCGATTGGTTGGAAAAAGGCGCAGATTTAGTCATGCCCTCCCAGAGAAATCCAAAACCACCGATGTGGCTTATAGCTGAATCAAAGGGGGTTACAGGGAATTATTTTAAAATATGCAAATTGATTCAGAAAAAAAGTAGGAACTATTGCACCAGGCGATATATCTCGTTTCGGAAAAAATAGTTTCCTTATCCATGCCAAATCCAGTACACAGTCGGTAATATTGTCCAATATGAAAATAAATAATGATGACATTAAGTTAGATGTCAAACCCCACCTAAATTTTAGCTACGGAAGGGGCGTAGTTTTTAACAGAGACCTATATGATTTTACAGAGGAGGAGATACTGGCCATGTGTCCATTAAATGTTTGGAAAGTTCATAAAGTCCCAGGTACATCAATGATAATCCTTACGTTCCAGGATGCTGATGTACCTTTTCATATTATTATTGAGAACGAAAGGATTAAAGTAAGACCCTTCAAGCAGAAGCCATTGCAATGCTTTAATTGTTTTAAATTTGGGCACCCGTCCAAAGTTTGCAAAAATGAGAAGATGTGTGGTATTTGCTCTAAATCTTACCATGGAGAGTGTGCACTTGGAGCCAGGTGTTTAAATTGCAGCTCGAATCACAAATCCACAGACAAGATTTGCGAGCTATATAAGTTGGAGGAAGCTGCCCTCAACAAATCAAACTTAGAACACATAAGTGTGACCCATGCCAAAAGATTATTAAATAAATCAAATACATATGCTAAGGCATTAAAATCAAACCAACCTAGCACTGCCAATAGCTCAAAAAAAAGTATACTATCTGACAAAATGTCAAATAACGAGGTAACCTTATCACCTCCTGAGGCTTTACCACGGTGTATTAACACTAGGTCATTGCCCATTGCTGTACAGCCTTCAGACGCCATTACAAAAAGTAATACAAACCTCTCTCAGGCCATGTCCTTGCCTGATCTGATGGAGGTTCCACTTAAGACTAACTTACCTGATGCACCTGTTGTGGGAAAGGTGCAAAAACCTCGAATCCCACCATCTATTAATCGCAAAAGAGAGAGACCTCCATCTCTCTCTCCACCCTCCATTAGAAACGTTAAGGTTATTACATCAAATAAATTTGATGTTTTGTCTGTTGATGTTTCTAATGAACCAGAAGATGGACTGAATAAATCAGAAATTCAAGTTGAGGTCCACCATCCACCTCAACAAATAGATAAAAGAATACAAAGAAAATCACCAACGTTAAACCCAACATAACAAGACCACCTCTGAAGAAACCTACTGGTAATAATGTTACATTAAAAACTGCTAATGGGAAGACCTCATCCAAGATGTCTTCCAGAAATAATCCATAGTTTTCTCCTCCATTTTGCAATGGAACTGTCAGGGTTTGAGGGCGAAATATGAAGAACTTAAGCTCCTAATTCATGAGCATTCCCCCATAATTGTATGTCTACAGGAAAGTATGCTTGATTCTAACACTCCTAGTCCTCGAGAGTATGTTAGCTATAGAACACCATATAATCAACAAGCAGGGAGCCATGGCGGAAGTCTCGTGTACATTCGTCGAGATGTTCCCCAAATACCCATGTCTATACGTACAACCCTGCAGGCAGTTGTTGTACAAATTGATATAGGGAGAAAATATACAATATGCTCTCTGTACTTACCTCCAAATGATAATATTTTATATGATGATTTAGCAGAGGTCATTCAACAACTCCCTCAACCTTTTCTCTTACTGGGAGATATGAATGGTAGACATCCTTTATGGGGTGATGTTTTGGCCAACACAAGGGGCAATATTATCTCATCAATTGTGGAGAATGAGGATGTGGGACTCCTTAATACAGGAGAGCCCACACACTTCCATGTTCAGACAGGTACTTTGTCATGCATTGACCTTTCAATTGCAAGCTCTAACTGCCTTCTTGATTTTGATTGGAGGACATTAGATGATTGGCATACTAGTGATCATGCACCAATCATTATAAACACCAACAAGGGTCCACCTTTGCAAAGATCGCCACGTTGGAATCTAGACAAGGCAGACTGGGTTAAATTTTGTGAGCTAAGTGAAATTGAAGGGAGAGCAGAACAGTTTGAAAGTGTTGATGATGCCATAGACCTACTGAATGGAACTCTTCATACAGCAGGAGTCAATTCAATTCCCAAAACAACAGGGTTATTCAAACGACGACCAGTCCCGTGGTGGTCTTCAGAACTAACTGCACTCCACAGAGCCACAAGAAGATCTCTAACACGATTGCGTAGGCGCAGAACTGATGAGAATTTAATAATGTACAAGAAATGTAGAGCACAGTTCCGTCGTGCCATGAAAGAAGCAAGGCGCCAGTCATGGATGTCTTTTGTTTCTTCTATTAACAGTAGAACACCACCATCTTCTGTGTGGAGGAAAGTAAAAAAGATAGCTGGCAAATTCACCCCCAACCCACCACCAGTGTTGAAGGTGAATGGCCAGTATGTAACTGAAGCAAATGAAGTTAGCAATGCCCTGGCTAATCATTTTTCAAATGTATCCAGCAAGTGTGAAGGAGCCCCTGGTCACCAGTATAGGAGCACTGAAGAAAAGAAAATTTTAAATTTTGCAACAAGAAGGGAAGAGTCGTATAATTCTCCTTTCACTGAAAGAGAATTTGATTCCGCACTTGCTCATTGCAACGATACAGCCCCTGGACCCGATGGAATTCCATATGCAATGATTAAACATGTACATTTTAATACAAAGCTATTTATTTTAAGCATTATTAATAGAATATGGCATGATCATAGCTACCCAAGTGTTTGGGAACTAGCCATTATTTTAGCCTTTTTAAAACCCGGTAAAGACAAGTTTTTAGCAGCAAACTATCGTCCTATTGCATTGACATCTTGTTTATGTAAAATCATGGAGAAGATGGTCAATGCAAGGCTGATATGGTACCTTGAAAAGAAAGGTATTTTATCACCGATTCAATGTGGATTCCGAAAAATGCACTCAACGACTGATGTGTTGATACAACTTGAGTCATCTATTTGTGAAGCCTTTGCTTCCAAACGGCACCATGTTACAGTATTTTTTGACCTTGAAAAGGCATATGATACCACATGGAGATATGGTATTCTTAAAACCATTCATGAATTGGGATTGAGAGGAGAGCTGCCACTATTTATTCAGGCATTTCTTTCACGTAGAGTTTTTCAAGTGAGAGTGGGGGAAACTCTATCAGAGAGTAAGTGCCAGGAAGAAGGAGTTCCTCAGGGTAGTGTGCTGAGTGTAACCCTTTTTGCACTAGCAATTAATGGGATATCCTCAGCCATTCCCCAGGATGTTCTCTCAACACTATTTGTGGATGATCTCTCAATATCATTTGCTGGCACTAGAATGGCAATGGTTGAGAGAAAAATCCAACTCTCTATTGATAAAATTATCCAGTGGGCTGACATGAATGGATTTAAGTTCTCGACAAGTAAAACTACCATTGTCCATTTTTGTCGTATCCGGGGAGTACATCCAGACCCGGATATATACATTAAAGGTCAACGGATACCATGTGTATCGGAAACCAAATTTTTAGGTTTGATATTTGACTGTAGACTTACATGGGTTTCTCACCTAAAAGCGCTAAAAGCTAAATGTGTTGAAGCTCTGAATATCTTAAAAGTATTGTCCCATACATCATGGGGGGCAGACCGCAATACTCTTTTAAAATTATACAAGGCCTTGATTTTTTCCAAAATTAGTTATGGTTGTGAGGTATATTCTTCAGCCACCCCAAGCCGGTTAAAAATATTAGACTCGATACATCATGCAGGTATTAGATTATCTACTGGAGCTTTTAAAACCTCGCCTATCCCAAGTCTCCTTGTTGATGCTGGAGAGTTACCTCTAGACCTTTACCGAGTGTCTTCCATTCTTCGGTATTGGTTTAGATTGCAAAGACTCCCTAGCTCTCTAGCCTTTCAGACTGCAAGCCTTGTAAGACACGCATCATACTTTGAATTGCACCCAAAATCTTCTCAACCTTATGGCTTTCGGGTGAAACGATTTTTAAATAGTCTGGATATAATTAGAAATAAGGTACTTCCATTCAAGGTATCATCAACGCCTCCATGGAAATTACCTGACATATCTTTTTGTAAATACTTTATTGGAGTTAAGAAGAATATGACTGACTTAGAATCCAGGTCTCTTTTTATGGAACATGTCGAAGAACATAGGGGATCGACTTTTATATATACTGATGGCTCCAAATCTGATGCTGGCGTTGGATTTGGAGTACATAGTAATGATTTTAATTGTAGAGGTGCACTTCCTCTAACAGCTTCCATATTTACTGCTGAACTGTATGGCATATTAACCACTATTGAGAAAATAGCTTTGGAAAAGGAGGGTAATTTTACAATTTTTAGTGATGCAAGGAGTGTTCTTCAAGCTTTAGAAGTTTTTAATTCTAGTAACCCTCTAGTTTTAAAGATTTTAGAATGGCTTTTTATTATTGGACGGAAAGGTATAACTGTTCGATTTTGTTGGGTTCCAGCACATGTAGGTGTGTCTGGGAATGAGAAGGCAGATTTACTGGCGAAGAATGCGGCATCCGAGTTGCTACCAAGGAGGTATCCCATTCCATGTAACGATCTCCTACCTTACATCAAGAAATTGGTTTGTGATAAATGGCAACAGCACTGGGACAGTCAAGACGGCAATAAAATGAGGGAAGTAACAAATATCATATCACCTTGGAGGTATAACATGATTCCCCGAAAATGGGAGACGACTCTTTGTCGTCTCCGTATTGGTCACACACGGTTGACACACAAGTTTCTGCTGAAGGGCCAACACCAACCGTATTGCGAGGACTGCTTAGTACCTTTAACAGTGAGGCATTTGTTGACCGAATGCCCTAATTTTACTAACTTAAGAAATAGATATCTGTTTGAGGCTCGAGGTGAGGATGGCGGGTTTATCCTTGCCAAGATTCTTGGACATGATGTGTCTTACTATGCGAGCGGAATTTTTAGATTTATTTCAGAAGCAGGTCTTCTGAAAACTATTTAACTATTTTAATGACTTCTTAATTTTTATGGTTTTAATCGAATTCTCTTTTAATTTTCATATACAGTAAATGGTATCGGCGTCAATGACCTTAGATGTCAGGATGCCAGAAAACTTTCAATCAATCTCGGACAAACCCGATAGAGTCGGAATGGTCTCTAGACGCAAGATCATTCTCCTTCATCTCTCACCGAGTCCCAGAACTCCAGATCGACCTCTTCGCAACGAGCGACAACCATCAACTTCCTCGATATGTAGCCCCGTACGAGGACCCCAAAGCGGAAGCGGTGGACGCCATGACCTTGGATTGGAACAGATGGGCCAAGATTTACCTGTTCCCTCCCACCAATCTTCTGCTGAAAGTCCTCTCCAAATTGAGAACCTTCAAAGGGACAGCAGCTCTAGTGGCTCCCAAGTGGCCCCGCAGCAACTGGTACCCCTTGATCCTGGAGATGCAGCCAACGCTGATCCTCCTCCCGGACCCAGTTCTCTCCCAGCAAATACAGAAGTCGACTGTCTTCGCTTCATCATCGAAAATCAAGGACCTTCATCTCATGATTTTCTCACCCTAGCCGCTAAGAAAAGGTTTGGGATTTCGAAGAAGAGTCTAGACTTCCTCGAGGAATACAAGACCGAATCCACGAGAAGGCAATACGAATCGTCTTGGAGGAAATGGGTCTCCTTCGTCAAGGCAAAGAACCCCTCGAAAATCACCATAGATTTTTGCATGTCCTTCTTCATTCACCTTCATGGACAAGGCTTGGCAGCCAACACGATTTCTACTTGCAAATCGGCCTTGACTAGACCTTTGTCATACGCCTTCCAAATAGATCTGTCTAGCGACATCTTCAACAAACTACCGAAGGCCTGTGCCCGTTTACGACCGGCACCCCCTCCGAGACCAATCACTTGGTCTCTAGACAAAGTTCTCAACTTCGCCTCCAACTTGGACAATGATTCATGCCCTCTTAAGGACCTGACTCAGAAAGTTATATTTCTCTTCGCTCTAGCTTCGGGAGCCCGAGTCAGCGAAATAGTGGCACTATCTAGAGAAGAGGGACATATCGTTTTCAACGATTCAGGAGACCTCTCCCTCTTCCCTGATCCGACGTTTCTCGCAAAGAACGAATTACCTACCAAACGATGGGGCCCGTGGAGGATATGCCCCTTGAAGGAAGATGCCTCTCTATGTCCAGTAGAGAGCCTTAAGGTCTATCTTCATAGAACTTCAAACTTTGGTGGAGGCCAACTCTTCAAAGGAGAAACATCGGGCAGCGACCTGTCACTGAAACAATTGAGAGCAAAAATCACCTACTTCATTCGCAGAGCGGATCCAGACAGTACACCCGCTGGTCATGATCCTAGGAAAGTTGCTTCGTCTCTGAATTTCTTTCAGAGTATGGATTTCGAAAGCCTCAAGAACTATACAGGCTGGAAATCCTCGCGTGTTTTCTTTAAACATTATGCGAAACAAGTTCACGAAGTGAAACATTTTGTGGTAGCCGCAGGTAGTGTTATGAAACCTGCTCTGAACTCTGCTTAGAACAGTGAGTTATTAGGGACTCTAACTCGTCGGGTGCCTATGTTGACCCTCAAGTGATACGTAGTGAAGCAGAAACCACCTTGTGTTTTCTTTAACTGTTCTTACCTCAGGTGAAATGTCATAGTAGATTACCACATGAGTGCTACATGCCACGTGCATGACGTGTGTTACATAAAGACTAACGTTCCGTAGAACGAGTGCCTACTAATACTTGATTCTTCCCTTTCAGACTCAAGAGCACGCCTTTATGACTATGTACATTTTTATCAATGTAAATGTTTTTTACTATTTATTGCATGACATGTATTGATTTACCTGCAATTATCTAATAAAATGTCTATTTTATTACTTGTGCGTCTCCCTTGCTCCTTTCTTACTATGAAATATACTAATTGTCATAGTTTTATTACCCTTTATTCTTGGTTAAGGAAAATGCCAGGATTTACTCCGGGCATTTATTTATATAGAGCAAGTAAGTTTCCTTAGCGAATACTTACTCAATTATGAAGATGAGTCAACTCCATGCACGAAGTGTACAACCACCACTTCTTCAAGTTTGTTTCGACGCGAATACCAAATCGCTCTGACTTATCTTATGGATCTCATTGTTCCTTCAGCCTATATGAATAGCCTTCCCATGACCACTTTGATCTCAGCATAGCCCGTGGGGACTTCCATGCCAGGGGGGCAGGAAGGCAACTGCCTCACGGTAGCTCTAGTATAGACCACTATGCTTTCGGCTCAATGTTTTAGCACTCACTTATAAAGGGGAAAAAGTCTACCACGATACACTAATTCTCTGGTACTCTTCCATCAGGACGCCATGGCTTGAGCCCAAAAAACGGATTTTGAGCGAAGCGAAAAATCTATTTTTGGGTGAGATAGCCATGGCGTCCTGATGGACCCGCCCTGTCTGTTATCAGGTCCCGCCCTGCGCCGCTGTATCATGGTGATGAGCGAGCTCCAGACTTTCGGATGAGGACGGACGTGACGTCATCAAAAGCAATGGCGTCCGTCTGTTTACATCGCGAGTACCGATATCGCCACATCTAGATTGGCTGCGGCTCAGCTCCCAGCCGCTCTCTGTCCGCCATATTGAAGCGTTAACTCTATATGGGGTGTAGATAGCTATGTGGCACGTTAATACATGCGTGTCCCCTGTTGATACACGATGTCTTAAGGGGAAACCCTTAGGATACTCGCTCCAGAAGTTAGAATTCTGTGATAACCTGTGGTTTAATTCTCTGGGAAAATCCTAGTAGTGATTACCCAAGGAAGCTACCAAAAAGGATCCTTCCATCAGGACGCCATGGCTATCTCACCCAAAAATAGATTTTTCGCTTCGCTCAAAATCCGTTTTATAGATATCCGCTTCAAAGTGCCGGCCACATATCAGTGCATTCTATACATTTATGTGATCTCCCCATTTGCAGAGGTGCACCCATTTTTTCCTAGTTTCGCTGTCCTTTGGAAATGAATGAAATATAACATCTGATTTTTTCGTCCTGGTTGAGAAGCATCCAAACACAGCAGAGTTTTTGGGCATGTTGTTAATTGAATATTATTGTTAAAATTTACACAACCACTTTCAAGAATTAAATCATTAACCAAGACAATTCCCCGACCTGTTTACTTTGTTTAACTGTAGGCTAGGTAGCACCCGTCCCACTGGAGGTCATGACGACACAAAATCCACCTGCGCAGAAATATCAATTTTTGGACCATGGATGAGGAGACCTCGTATTCTATAGACCTTGCTTCAGCCAAGGGTCTGCTGACACAGGACTAGTTTTCTAGACCACAGGGGAGAAGGTGGCGGCATCATACTACCACTCCAGGTGTGGCCCAGGGAGGCTTAACCTCCTAGGCCGGCAGCTAAAAGCCGGCAGGGGAGTGACTACTCACCCTGCTTCTCTGCCGCTGGCAGAAAGACCAAGTACTCTGAGGTTCTGTCGAAAACCGGCAAAGGTGGAAGACAGAAAACCCTAGCCTAGTCAAGCCGGAGTGCACTACTCTATGGCAAGACCACATAGGGTTGCCGCCTGCGGCGGCACTCAGAGGGAAGGAGGGATTACCCTTAAATCTCCAAAGGAGACAAGTATCAGGTTACAAATTCTAGGAGATATACTATCTCCCATTGAATCAATAAAACGATACACGATGGTAAACGGGGATAAGGTCTGAAAGTATACTACAGCGCCTACGCTAGGTAGCCTAGCGCAGACGAGATCTTGGTTACCTAAATCACCAAAACTATAATGTATACGATCGACAAAGAAAGAGGAAATTATGCATAAAATAAATATCTTCAGTAGTATAATTGTGCCTAAATAGCTTCCATAATTTATTAAAGCTATTACAACCGGTAAAGTCCTTCCGCTAACTATATAACACATGCATAATGAATGACACCGCCCATGGCGCCTCCGGTGACGGGCCTAGCTCCTAAACGCAATAAATTACTCTAATTTCACTGTGAAATAGGAGCAAAAAATTATACACTGTAAAGAATCAATACTCAACTTTCCAGAGGCGAAAAAAGCTGGGGATTGCATAATAAATCCTCACAAAAACAATCAAAACGTTAAAACAACAGGGAACACCATTGTGCGAAATCACTACAAAAATAGGAATAACTGCCATCTTGGATATGGCGCCATCTAGATACTCAATTAGTATGAGAGGAAGGGTAACCTTGATAATGGCTCCCCTTCTATTTTTGCCACTGCCCCTCGAGGCGAAAACACTATTTGGGGTGAAGATTGCTATATGTCGTATCAAGATATACGTCCCCTGATTTATGCGATATCCTTAAGAGAAATTTTAAGGATATTCGCGCCCGGAGTTAGAATTCTGGAGACCTATAGGTAAATTCTCTGGGAATATCACTGTAGTCAAATATCCCTTAAGAAGCTACTTATAGGAACCTTCCATCAGGACGACATGGCTTGAGCCCAAAAAGTTTCTTCGAAAGAATCTCTTAATATGAAACGTTATTTTGAACTAATATCTACAGAATATTCAGTTCATTTATAAAGTCAATTTTAAAGTTTTTTTTAAACATAATTGTTAATAAAACCTGACAAATTGAAGAACATAATATCGATGCTGCTTTTATATTTTGAATCAACCACAGTATTACTAAGTATTTATGATGAGTGGTACTTGTAAACAAGGGAACATTTCATTTCATAAAAGAAAACAGTAATAAAAGGCTGTGAATGATACAGAGCCTGTATTTTGGACTAATACTTTTAATTTGAATAATAATAAATATAATAAAATAGAAAATGTTAATATAATATATTTCAAATTTTCATTATTTTCAGAACTATTCACATAAAAATATTTAGTTCCTAATATATGACACCAGTCAAAGGAAGCAAGATTCATATCAACTGAATATTGTTGGAGATTGCGCAGTGTGCATGTATTTTTCTTAGGGTATGACTTTGGACAATATTGTCCATCTTTTTTACCTCTATATACAACTTATTTTTAAGCAATACTTCTACAAAATAGGGTTGGACTTTCAAAGCAAAGGTAGGCCTATACTCTAACTAGGTTATATTACATGTACGTTATCTTAGCAACATTGCCACGTCTACACACAAATCTCATATCGACAGGTGTTATTTCAATGTCTCAGATACTCTGATTTTTTCCTCAAAATGAATCAAATCTACAGATTTTTTATGATGTTTATGATTTCAATAAAAGTCCTAAAAATCTTTAAAAAGAACATTTCTACTATTTAGTTTGTACGAAAATTAACCCACACTCTCAATATTAAGTTGTGTAGGATTATTAATATCATTAGAAGGGTTTCAAATGGCCTGACACTAGCTTTCAATTGCCTGCACCCCATTCTTATCATCAACAGTTATGCCGTTATAGGCTGTGGTATAATCACATCCGTAAAAGAGTTGTAGTCTAAGGCTACTCTCAGAGGGAAGAGAGATTACCCATAAATCTCTATACGAGACTAGTAACGGCTAATATAATTCCAGGAGATATCAATCTCCAATGAATGATAACCGATACACAAGGGTAACCGGGGAAATGTCGAAAGTATACAGTATGTTGTCTAGATCAGATTACCTAGACAAGGTGAGATCTCGGTTACCTAAAATCACCAAAACTCTAACATATACGATCGACACAGAAAAAGGGAAAATTATGATTATATAAATATCTTTAAATATAAAATGCCTAAATCGCTTTCATAATAACAATTAATGCTATTTATACCAGAAATGTCGTTCTGCTAACTAAATAACACATAAGCCTACCCAATGAATGACGGCACCTATGGCGACACCGGTGACCGGCGTAGATCCAAACACAATAATTACACTAATTTCATTATGAGGCTGGAACTAAAATACATATTGTAAAGAATAAATATTCAACTTTCTGGATGGAGAAAGAAGCCGTAGAAAGCATAAAGATTCCTAGAAATCGATCATAAATGTCAGATCAACAGGGAACACCACCATAGCGAGTCGCTACAAATAAAGGAATGACCGCCAGAGGGAGTTGGTGCGGTTGTGATACGATAGTAGTAAGGGAACCAGGGTAACCTCTATTGCGGCTACCCTTCTAATTCTGCCACGTATCCCCCTCGAAACGTAAAGGCTATTCGGGATGCAGATTGCCATGTGGCGTGTCAAGAATACGTCCCCTGATAATATACGATACCCTTGAGAGTAATGTTAAAGGTACTTGCGCCAGAAGTTAGAATTATTTGAAACCTTTGGTTTGATTCTCTCTCAGGCTACTTGACAAGAGAGCCAGTGCCTTATCGTGGTCGAAAACCATGACCTCCTTTGGTTCTGTCTCCTCTTTTGACATTGGTTCATGCTTCAGTCGAATGAAGCAATCAGGGTAAACGTTAAAGCTTGGCCAAAACTGGATGTCGTCTAAGGGGACAGCTCCCATCTTCTCTGAGATGTAAAGTTTGCCATTGAAAATCGGCATATACTCCGCATACCTCCATGGATTGGTTTTGGAGCAGGTTGGGAGGTCCTGGTCTCTGGGTCGCTTATATGACCCTCGGGAAGCGAAAGGTGGGGCTTCGCGGAGCTCTCTCATAAATTTCGCTTCCTTTGCTTCGTCTCGTTTGCGAATATTCTCCATTAAATCCGTAAGATGGGCCAGTGCCAGGCTCATGTTGTCCAATGGAGGGGTAGAAGGTGAAGACGTCGAGGGTAATGGCTGCGGTGCCTGCAGAGACAGAAGGAACTCCGACTTGACATCACCATCTTCTTTCAGAGGTAGAGTAGACTCCTCCTCGGGATGATCCTTTAAAAGATCCCTTTCAGTGTCCATAGACACTTCCGACATCCTTACCTCCTGGTGGATGTCCATATTCTACAACGCCTCCCTAACATCCGTCTTGATGGCAATCTGGATACCAGGAGGAGCGAGTCGTACTGGGGCACAACCATTTCACTGCCCGCTTTCGGGAACAGTAAGCTACGCATCCTATCGTTAGGTAGGTATGGTCCCGGAGAGTTCTTCTGGAACCCTCTTACCCACTTGCGCAGCTTTTTACGTGCCGCATCCCTCGACTCCGTTGACTTGGAGTCGTCGAAAACTTCGGTCACCAAAGTCCGGCAGATATTGCAGACCTAGGGATCCCAATATTGCAGGGATTTGGTACTAATGGTGCAGAGGGTATGATACCTACACTCTTTATGCTTTATGACAATAGAAAAACTTACTCCTAAGATTGCAGAAGATCGTATCGCATTTCATCTGGGGTTCCTTCTGTAAAGAAAGGAAAATAAAATGAGTATACGAATGTTTATCTCATATGATAAACAGATATGCAATTATTCATATTTTAATCATTATAGCTTAGGATAGTAAGCTAGAAAGAGATAGGGAAAGACACTTACTTGTGTATCCCTCCCAGCCAATTGCTGTGACCTCCCCCCAATATTAAAGATAAAGAGTTTCCTTTATCAGGACAACTCAACAGAGAAGGATTCTAATCCCTAGGGATAGAAAAGTGTACACTGCCACTGATCCTTCTAATTAATTAATATTGTGGGGTAAGTATTAACTGATTCCCAATCAGAGTGTTGGAGGAATTCTATTCTTCCAATATAGGGTTGGTCTCAGCAAAAGACTGTACAAGGGTACACAAGGTATGTTGGAAATTAACTACTGTATTATAAATGCTATAGTTTTCTGTTTGAAGTATATACTATATTGCAAATATACTGGCTACTGTATCATCATATACTGTAGTTCAGCCAGTGTTTTGCCAACATGGCTAGCACGTGGCGGCACAGTCCGACCGGCATGTCGCCGGCTGGACTAGAAATTAGAAAAGACACATTCCTGTGTATCCCTCCCAGCCAATTGCTGTGACCTCCCCTTCCAATATTAAGACTATAGAGTTTCCTGATCAAGGAAAACTCAAAAGAGAAGGGTTCTAACCTCTAGGGATTCTAAACTATTTAATATTGTAGGGTAAGTTGTAAACTGATTTCTAATCAGAGTATTGAAGGAATTCTATTCTTTCAATAAAGGATTGGTCTCAACAATAGACTGTGTAAGGATACACAAAATATATTGGAAAATAACTACTGTATAATATATACAATAGTTTTCTATCTGCAGTATATACTATACTGCAAATATACTAGCTTCTGTATAATCATATACTGTAGTTCAGTTGGCATGTTGCCAGCAGGGCTAGTACCTGGCGGCACCGACGCAGCCGACATGCTGCTGGCTGGGTTAGTACCTGGCAGCACTAGCTGACAGAGAGAGAAAAATCATGGAGTGAAGGGCTGCCTTATTAAAATGTATGTTTACACAAAATAAGGATATAAGTATATAAACTTACTGCCTTCCTCCAGAAAGAAGGTTCAAATGGAAGGGGAGAATGCATCATTCAGGCTTTTATCCAGCCGCAGGATCCATTGCTGGCATTGCCGGTCTCAGGGCTGTGGATGGCAGTCCAAGGGAGGACTGAAGAACCTTCGGCGGCAGAAGGGTCTCCCACCGGTAGCCGTCATAGCCAGCACAACCTTCCCGGATCCTTGTGTCCATAAGAGAAAGGCTGAGTCTCTAAACAGCTGCTTATGTAGGGGCCCGGCCGGCCCTGCAACCCAACCGGCAAGCGTTGATATTGCAGGACAACGGCCACAGGATTGCAATGGCTAAGTCATAGCTAAAGGACAGAGAGGGAAGGGAAAAGGGGCCTGTATCAAGTGTAGAAGAAGGCAGCGGGATTGCCGCCACTTCCACACAAGAGTAAAACAATGTTTCAGTATCAGCGCCATCCTAGGCGGCAGAAGAATAACTATTCTTCGGCTAAGGGTCTGCCGAATCTAACAAGTGTAGAAGGAGGCGGCAGGATTGCCGCCGCCTCCACAACAGAGAAAAACAATGTTTCAGTATCGGCGACATTCTAGGCGGCAAAAGAATACTATTCTTCAGCCCAAGGTCTATAGAATACGAGGTCTTCTCACGCGCAGATTAGTGAGGATATGGGGGTTTGGGGAGAGATAATCCTTGACACCAGCATAGCCAATGCGTCCGAGTCTCCCTTGTCAACATTCATACATATATAGGACTTTTTTGTTAATTTATTTGTAATTAATAACAAATTAAGAGCCACTTTAATATCTTAGGAAAATAAAATTACTCACAGTGGAAACAAGTCTATTTTGTGCATAAAAAAATTGATCTAATTACATTTATTTACAAGAATAAAGGAATAATATACAAAAACCTAAATTTTTGCATTTTCACCACTTCCATGATAAACACTGTTATGCTCGTCTTAAATCTTTCGTCTTACAAGTGAATAATTAAGAAACCAACTTCAACATTTTATTCACAGCTTTCCGAGCTGAGCTAATGTTTCTATTCATAATTCGAATCCTAAAAAAAGTACGACAACATAAAAAATACCTAATAACTTCCTGAGGTAATGAAATATGATCGTATATCATTTCAGCTAATGAAGTTATTACGTTTCCCCTTATTTCAAAGATTTTTCGCCATGAAAACAAACAACCATTTTTTCCATTGCTTTTAGATTTTCGAAAAATTCTTCGTTGGGTTTCATCAGTTTTCTGTCATCCCTACTTACAGCCTAAAAATTCATACTGAGGAGGAAACTCCCACATATTGTAATCATCCTCCTTCTTCAATGACATCTTCTAATAAACCTTCATCATATTCCAGATTAGCATCAATGCAATTTTCAAATTCATTTTCTTGCAAGCAAAAGAACATAGCAGACAAGCTTAATTCTTTTAGAAGATAATTTTCTTTATTTTCAATTACTGTATTTTCTTTGGAAAGAAAATGAGTAAATTCGTTTGAAGTTGCATTCACACCTTCACAACTTTGAATTTTAGATTTGGAACCTAAGAGAGTTGCTTCCTTTCCTAATAGATGGGCTCTGAGCCGGTGTTTAAATGCAACAGGAGAGGTATGCTGATATCATGCACCAATCTCACGTATGCAACCAAAGAAGTGCTCTAATCCATCTCGATTTAATCTGTTTGTCTAATAATTCGTACATCAAATTCCTTTTATAGATATCCGCTTCAAAGTGCCGGCCACATATCAGTGCATTCTCAACATTTATGTGATCTCCCCATTTGCAGAGGTGCACCCATTTTTTCCTAGTTTTGCTGTCCTTTGGAAATGAATGAAATATAACATCTGATTTTTTCGTCCTGGTTGAGAAGCATCCAAACACAGCAGAGTTATTGGGCATGTTGTTAATTGAATATTATTGTTAAAATTTACACAACCACTTTCAAGAATTAAATCAACGACCAAGACAATTCCCCGACCTGTTTACTTTGTTTAACTGTAGGTAGCACCCGTCCCACTGGAGGTCATGACGACACAAATTACACCTGCGCGGAAATATCAATTTTTGGACCTTGGATGAGGAGACCTCGTATTCTATAGACCTTGCTTCAGCCTAGGATCTGCTGACACAGGACTAGTCTTCTAGACCGCAGGGGAGAAGGTGGCGGCATCATACTACCACTCCAGGTGTGGCCCAGGGAGGCTTAACCTCCTAGGCCGGCAGCTATAAGCCGGCAGGGAAGTGACTACTCACCCTGCTGCTCTGCCGCTGGCAGAAAGACTGAATACTCTGAGGTTCTGTCGAAAACCAAAGCCGGGACCTCGCCAGCAAAGGTGGGAGACAGAAAACCCTAGCCTAGTCAAGCCGGAGTGCACTACTCTATGGCAAGACCACATAGGGTTGCCGCCTGCGGCGGCACTCAGAGGGAAGGAGGGATTACCCTTAAATCTCCAAAGGAGACAAGTATCGTGTTACAAATTCTAGGAGATGCAGCCTACTATCTCCCATTGAATCAATAAAACAATACACGAGGGTAAACGGGGATAAGGTCTGAAAGTATACTACAGCGCCTAGGCTAGGTAGCCTAGCGCAGACGAGATCTTGGTTACCTAAATCACCAAAACTGTAACGTATACGATCGACAAAGAAAGAAGAAATTATGCATAAAATAAATATCTTCACTAGTATAATTGTGCCTAAATAGCTTCCATAATTTATTAAAGCTATTACAACCGGTAAAGTCCTTCCGCTAACTAAATAACACATGCATAATGAACGACACCGCCCATGGCGCCTCCGGTGACAGGCCTAGCTCCTAATCGCAATAGATTACTCTAATATCACTGTGAAATAGGAGCGAAAAATTATACACTGTAAAGAATCAATACTCAACTTTCCAGAGGCGAAAGAAGCTGGGGATTGCATAATAAATCCTCACAAAAGCAATCAAAACGTTAAAACAACAGGGAACACCATTGTGCGAAATCGCTACAAAAATAGGAATAACTGCCATCTTGGATATGGCGCCATCTAGATACTCAATTAGTATGAGAGGAAGGGTAACCTTGATAATGGCTCCCCTTCTATTTTTGCCACTCTTCCCCTTCGAGGCGAAAACACTATTTGGGGTGAAGATTGCTATATGTCGTATCAAGATATACGTCCTCTGATTTATGCGATATCCTTAAGAGAAATTTTAAGGATATTCGTGCCCGGAGTTAGAATTCTGGAGACCTATAGGTAAATTCTCTGGGAATATCACTGTAGTCAAATATCCCTTAGGAAGCTACTTATAGGAACCTTCCATCAGGACGACATGGCTTGAGCCCAAAATGTTTCTTCGAAAGAATCTCTTAATATGAAACGTTACTTTGAACTAATATCTACAAAATATTCAGTTCATTTATAAAGTTTTTTTTAAACATAATTGTTAATAAAAACTGACAAATTGAAGAACATAATATCGATACTGCTTTTATATTTTGAATCAACCACAGTATTACTAAGTATTTTTGGGCTCAAGCCATGTCGTCCTGATGGAAGTTCCTTAAAGGCAGCTTCCTAGGGTATATTACAACTACGGCGATATTCCCAGAGAATTTACCTTCAGGTACCCAGAATTCTAACTCCTGGAGCGAGTATCCCTAAAAAGACCTTAGGGATATCGTAAATATCAGTGGACGTATTCTTGACACGCCTCATAGCAATCTATACCCCGAATAGAGTTAACACTTCGTAGGGGTAAAATGGCAAGAAAACGAAAACGATAAGAAAGGGGGGAGCCGTTCATAAGGCATCCCTCCTCCCCGTTTCGAAAGCGTGCCCTGCGCCGCTCACGGCGCCATCTGTATTCCTTTTTGCGTAGCTCTACGACTCGGTGTGTTTTCCCTGTTTTCTACCCAATCTTGGAATTTTCTCGCTTAATAATGCTTTCTCCAACTTCTTCTGCCTCGGATAAGTTGAGTACTATTTCTTTTATGTATAAATGTAGGCTCTTGGTTAAAATTAAAGTAATTAAAAGAGTTATCTTTGATACAAGAGCTGTTGCCTGCTGGAGGCATCATGGATGCTGTCGCTCGCTAGAATAGGATTTATTTGTTAGCAAGAGCGACGTTCCCAGCCCCTTTGCGCTTAAATATTAGCTACTTAGCTTATTTAGGAATTCTGTTATGATGCGATAGTAGTGTGCCTGGCGAAGTTTTGCCAAGGCTGCCAACACTAGTCTTCGTAGGCTAGTTGTTGGCCTATGTACTTCCTGCATGATAATTAGTCTTCCAAATGTGAATTTATTGCTTTAAGCGTTAGGCAACGTTATACATATAAGTCCTTTTCGAGTACCTTCCAAGATAGTATTGGTGTGAGTTTCGGTGAATTAGGTAATCGATTCTCTTAGTGCCTAGGCTAGGTTGTCTTAGGTCATTATAATATTATCTGTTCCCCGTTTGCTCCCTTCTCTTCGGGGAAGGGGCAAACCCTTTCCCTCTGTTTAAGCCTTAGGCTTAACTCTAGTGGTTTATTTGAATTAATCTTCAAATATATCTATGCTGGAGTAGTACTGTACCTTCCCGTTCCAACTGTGTTGGTTCAGAGGGGGACAGTACAACAGTGTTTAGTCTGAGCCCGGTTTGTCTGGCATGGGGCAGAGTCTCCCTTGCTGATTGACTCGGGCATTAAGGGTTATCCCCTTGGTCCACCTTGTTGGGTTCCAGTAGTGATCCCTTTACTCGGTGACTCATCAGACTGTCCTATTGCCGTTCCGGTCTCAGGATATGTTCTCTTTTCTGGAAAGGCAATTCCTTCCTTGCCGTGGTTCTTGGGAGGCAGCCAGTAGTGCCGGCCTCCCTCTCGGGTCTTTCTCTAACTGAGATGAACTGTCTTAGTTGGGAATGACCCTTGACCAAGGTAAGGTTGGATAGGACCCTCTGTCCTTCCCTTCTTTTTTCCGTTCCTTGTGTCAGTCGTCTGCATCCTTGCCTAGCCTAGGTTGGGATGAGGAACTGACGTGGTCTCCTGTCGGCCGGCAAAGTGTGCCGACCGGCAGAGACCATTACTTCGAGTGCTGCCCGGTCCTTTCTTGGTCCCTCCATCGCTGCCGTCTGAAGATTCAGTAGGCAGCGGTTAGGAAGCTTGACTTAGTGTCTCCCCTTCCTTTCGGCACTCTTTCGGGTGCCGGGCCCAGAGACTCATAGTCTCTTAACCCGGCACTCATTCTATTTGTCTTAGTATGTGTTGTCCTTGCCGTCTGCCGGCCTACAGGCCGGCCGTCGGTGGGGAGGGGTGTTCTCCAGTTCTCTTGCTGTCGGTCGGCGTTGGGTGTATACCTTTGCCGGCCGGTCTCTTGCTCATCTGCCGGCCACTACAAGTGGGGCCGGCAGCCGAGCGCTGCCTAGTGTGGGGGCCAGCCGGCAGGGTTTGTTTACTGCTGCCGGCCGGCCTGCGACACTGCCCAGTCAGCCGGCCACTAAGAATGATGGCCGGCAACGCAGTGCAAACCGGGTGGCTACGGTCCGGCAACCACTGCCGGCCGGTTCAGGCATGGGATCTGGAGTTCTCCCCAATAAAGGTGATCTGATGTTGTGTACTTGAGATCTACCTTTCGAAAAACAAGGGGGGGGGGTGCTGATCGGCAATAGCCGGCTGGCACACCACCCTCAGGTACTGTATCAGTCCTCTCTTGGTGGTATATTCAACCAAGGGAGTTCATGATGTAGTAGGTTACAACACTGTCTTTTCTATCTTACTTGTGTTACTGGTACAATCACCTGGTGTCGCCTTACAAGGATAAAAGATAATTCTTTTATCCCTGGCCAGAATGGTAATATTTTACCTTAGGTGTGAGCTACACCTAATTTCCTTTGGAAATACGTTCTCTGGTTATTCTAGTAAAGACTAACTATGTGACTTGGCTGGTGGGCTTCCACAGGTGTTTGTGTGGGTTTCACAAGTAGGTGTCTTTCCCTTATTCTTGTTGAATACTCATTTGTTACATGTGAATTGAAATTCACTTGATATTCATGGAAATTTTTCTTCTTTTACAGGAGGAGCATCCGAAGTGTGATAGTGTCTTCTGCAATGTCCGCAGTAAGAACTTTTGCGGACATGCCTCGTGTAGGAGGCACGCGGCTTGTGCAGCCTCCAATGATGACCATCGTTACTGGGATCCGCAGGTATGTGCTGTATGTACTAACCTGCTATCAGAGGCTTTTGAATCCCCTAGGTCGGCGGAGTCAAGAGATGCAGCGAGGGAGAGGCTTCGCTTATGGGTAAGGGGTTTTCAGAAAAACACCACTGGACCTTATCTTCCTAACGAGAAGATGAGGGCATACCTTTTTCCCAAGGCTTCCCCTGATGCTGTTGTTCCCCAGCCTCGGCCGGAGATCCCTCTGATCCAGATTCCAGTGGAGGAGGATGTCGCTGACGCCATGCAGGACATCCAGTTGGACGACAAGATGTCCGACTTGTCCGATCGTGCGGAGCAGGATCTCCTCGCAGAGGGCGAGGAGGAGGATCGAGATCCTATTGCCGTGGAGGAAGAGGTTCCCGTATCATCAGACGTGCCGGTTCAGGTCCCTGAACCTATCCCCTCTACCTCGTCCGCTCTTCCAGCAGAGCTTGGACAGGCTCTCTCTTCCATCGTTGGTATGATCCAACAGATGCAGAGGGAGAATAATCAGAAGGCCGCTACTTTGGAGCTCCAGATGCAGAAGATCACAGCATCACGTGGACCTCCAAAGAAGCTCAACGTTAAGGACCTTCCTCTGTGCTCGGATGCCAACCCGTGGAGATATGCCGAGCACATGCCGATGACGATTGGGAAGATCGTCATGTCGGAGAAACTGGGCTCAGTTCCCCTTGAGGAGGTGGAATTCTGGCCCAGTAGAGGGGCCTACCCGGACTGCTATGTCCGTTTGAAGAAGGAGCCGGCTTCGAAGGAGGAGACGGAACCAAAGGAGGTGATTATCCTGGATCACTCCAAGGCTCAAGCCACTTTGACAGCTGCTTTAAAGGAGAGGGGGTTCTCAAACTCAAAGGTTGCCGCTTTGAGTAAGAAGCACCCCTCCTTTGTATCCTCCCCGGCTAGGGCCTTCCCCTTTATGCAAAAGGGGTTTGCGGCCGTCATCAAGGCGGTTGAAGCTGGCAAGCCGTGCCCGTCTTTGGAGGAATGTAAACCTCTATCGTTGGCATTGCCAATGGACAATAAGGACTGGAAGGAGGTGCACCTTACTTTCTCGGTTGGGAAGTTGGACGCCGACATTGCAGGACAGCAGTTCGGCGAAAACCTTCCCAAGTTGTCGGAATTCCTTCTACGGAGGGAATTGGACACAAAGGAGCGCCTGGCAGCCTCGATGTCTCTCCAGACCAACATGGAGACGATGGCTAGCGACCCCAAGATGCCAGAGATGTTCATGGTTATGGCCAAAATCCATCTGGCCACAGTAACCAAGGACCTCTATTGCTTTGTTAAAGCAAGGAGGGCCTGTAGGGAGTTTGTGTTCGCCTCGGCCACAGTGAGGCATGAACCCAAGAGGCTAATTTCATCCAGCATCTGGGGTAAAGATCTCTTTCCCAAGGACGTGGTCAAAGAGATCGTGGACAAGGCAGCCACTGAGAACCGCAATCTTCTCCTGAAGTGGGGCCTGTCCCTTAAGAGGAAGTCTTCTCCGGATGAGGGCCCTCAGCCGAAAGGAAAGGCGAAGAAGTCAAGGTTTTCCTCCCGTCCAGCCAAGTCCTTCAAACCGCAAAGACAACAGCAGCAGCAGCCAGCTTTGCCTCCGGTTCCACAACTGGTAGCCCAGACCCCGACCACCTTCCAATGGGTTCCCCAAGCCATGTCATCAGCTTCCCCGGCATTCAATCCCGTGTTCGAGGGACAGTCGACCACGTTTCGTGCAAGACCCAGAGGAGCAGCTAGAGGGTCATCAAGACGCCCCTCTAGGGGACGAGGATTCAGAGGTGGTCGCGGCCAGGGAGGCAAGACTGCAGGGCAGTCAAAGTGAAGTGTCGCCGGTAGGTGGGAGACTTCAGTATTTCCGGGATCGCTGGACCTTCGATCCCTGGGCCCACAGCCTTCTCAAAAATGGACTGGGTTGGAGTTGGTACAGTACTCCGCCCCAGTGCCCTCAATTTTTCCAACACTCCACCCCCGTTTTGGAGGAGTACATCCAAGATCTGTTGGAGAAAAAGGTGATCAGGAGGGTAAAGTCCATCAAGTTCCAAGGGAGGCTGTTTTGTGTTCCCAAGAAAGACTCGGGGAAACTCAGAGTCATTCTGGACTTGTCACCACTCAACAAGTTCATAGTGAACCACAAGTTCAAGATGTTAACGTTACAACACATAAGGGCCTTACTGCCCAAGAGGGCATATACCGTCTCCATCGATTTGTCAGACGCATATTGGCACGTTCCAATAAGTCGTCGTCTCTCCCCCTACCTAGGATTCAAGCTACAACAAAAACTTTACGCTTTCAGGGCGATGCCCTTCGGACTAAACATAGCCCCAAGGATCTTTACGAAGCTTGCGAGCGCAGCTCTCAAACAGTTACGCCTAAAAGGGTTCCAGGTAGTAGCCTACCTGGACGATTGGTTGGTGTGGGCAGCATCCAGAGCAGAATGCTTGCAAGCTTCCCTACAAGTGATTCAGTTCCTGGAATATCTAGGCTTCATGATCAACAGAAAGAAGTCTCGTCTTTCTCCAGCTCAGAGGTTCCAGTGGTTGGGAATTCACTGGGATCTAGTGTCACACCGTCTTTCCATCCCGATGTCAAAGAGGAAGGAAATAGCGGGGTCTGTCAGGAGACTTCTAGGTTCCGAGAGGATATCAAGACGCGAACAAGAGAGGGTTTTGGGCTCTCTTCAGTTTGCATCAGTAACAGACCCAGTGCTAAGAGCACAGTTAAAAGATGCAGCGGGAGTATGGAGAACCTTTGCATCGAAAGAGCGAAGGGACTTGAAGAGACCGGTCCCACTTCGACTACGTTCTCTTCTCAGACCGTGGTCTCAAGCCAGTCGTCTAAAGAGGTCTCTACCTCTTCAGCCACCCCCCCCCCGTCAGTGACAATCCACACAGACGCCTCAAAGGTAGGGTGGGGGGGTCACTCCCATCGGAAAAAAGTGCAAGGGATCTGGTCCAAGCTATTTGGGACCTTTCACATAAACTTTCTAGAAGCTATGGCAGTACTTCTTACCCTGAAGAAAGTATCCCCACGTCACTCGATCCACGTAAGGTTGGTACTGGACAGCGAGGTGGTTGTGAAATGTCTGAATCGGCGGGGATCGAGATCCCCACCTCTCAACCAGGTAATGTTAGCCATATTCCGACTGGCGGAGAAGAAGTGGCACCTGTCAGCAGTTCACCTTCAAGGAGTCCGGAATGTGACCGCGGACGCTCTATCCAGGGTGACACCGATAGAGACAGAATGGTCCCTAGACGCAGGATCATTCTCTTTCATCTTGAGACAAGTCCCAGAACTGCAGATAGACCTCTTCGCGACGAAGGACAACAAGAAGCTGCCGAAATATGTGTCCCCATACGTGGACCCCTCGGCAGAAGCAATAGATGCGATGTCCCTCGATTGGAACAGATGGTCCAGGATCTACCTGTTTCCCCCTCACAATCTGATGTTGAGGGTCCTCAACAAACTGAGATCCTTCAAGGGAGTAGCAGCAATAGTGGCCCACAAGTGGCCGAACAGTGTATGGTTCCCTCTAGCTCTGGAACTACGACTGAGGTTTCTACCACTCCCGGACCCAGTTCTGTCCCAGCAAGTCCAGAAGTCGACTGTCTTCGCTTCATTACAGAAAACCCGAACCCTGCAGCTCATGATTTTCTCTCCCTAGCGGTGAAGAAACGGTTCGGAATCTCGAAAGATAGTATCGACTTCCTGGAAGAATACAAGTGTAAGTCTACTAGGAGGCAGTACGAATCTGCATGGAAGAAATGGGTAGCCTTTGTCAAAGATAAGAACCCGCACGAGATCTCTACGGAGTTCTGCCTATCCTTCTTCATTCACCTCCACGGACAGGGGCTGGCGGCGAACACAATTTCTACATGTAAGTCAGCTCTAACAAGACCCATTCTATATGCCTTCCAGGTAGACCTCGCTAACGAGATGTTTAATAAGATCCCAAAGGCCTGTGCTAGGCTTAGACCATCAGCTCCTCCAAAGCCTATTTCATGGTCGTTAGACAAAGTCCTTCATTTTGCCTCATTACTAGATAATGAGGAATGTGCGTTGAAGGACCTGACTCAAAAAGTGATCTTCCTTTTTGCCCTTGCTTCTGGGGCCAGAGTTAGTGAGATTGTGGCCCTCTCGAGAGAGGAGGGCCGAGTTCAGTTCCTGGATGGGGGAGAACTGAACCTGTTTCCGGACCCTACGTTTCTCGCTAAGAACGAGTTGCCCACCAACAGGTGGGGTCCCTGGAGAATCTGCCCTCTGAAAGAAGATGCATCTCTATGTCCCGTAGAATGCCTTAAGGTCTATCTTCGTAGAACTTCAGACTTCCATGGGGGCCAACTATTCAGAGGAGAAACATCGGGCTCTAATTTATCTTTAAATCAGCTTAGGGCGAAAATTACATATTTTATTCGCAGAGCGGATCCTGACAGTTCACCCGCAGGTCATGATCCGAGGAAAGTTGCTTCATCATTAAACTTCTTTAACTTTATGGATTTTGAACACCTTCGTTCATACACTGGCTGGAAGTCTTCCAGGGTATTCTTTCGCCACTATGCTAAGCAAGTGGAGCAGCTAAAGAGGTCTGTGGTAGCAGTTGGTTGCGTCGTTAACCCTGCTGTTTAACTCTGCGAGGAACAGCGGAATCATTTGGGACTTGGATTCTTGGGTGAATGGTTAGTTATATGCGTTGATATAACTGGTAGTGAAGGCTCTCAGAGCCCACAGTGACTGTTCCAACGTTATGGTGATGGTAGCACAAGTACAGACAGGTGTGCCAAGCGTTTGCCAACGCTATTGTCAGCAAAGTAGTAACATGGACGTTAAGTTTGATACCGGGGTATGTGTAAGTGACACATATGTTTTCTTTCAGATAATCATTCATCCATGCACTACAGTACTTGTGTAAATTGTTGGTCATCCACCTAGCATATGTACATATTTATGGTGACCATGTCTATTTATTGTTTCTCAATAAACTTGTTCTCGGGAACCTTGCGTCTCCTTCACCTATTTTTGATTTCATATTGTTTTTTGAGCATTTAGCCTATGTATATTAATCGGGGATATCTATAATAGCCTATTCCTTAATGCAAAGCCTGGATTATACTGGTTTATACTTTCCTTAGCAATAAGGACTCCACCCCTTTCTGAGGATGGTGGTAGCAGCAAGTTTAATCCTAAGCAGATATAACCTTTTGTCTAATTTTACTTCGACCAGGGTGCTGGTCGGGACTTTTTCTTTTGGATACTGTAGTCCCGTAAGACTTCGCTTTACTTCATATAGAGTGACACCACTATATGGTACTGGCTGGCGAGTGATTCATACATAGGTATATATGTACTCTTCGTTCGTTTCTAGAGTCTAGTAGGACTCCTCCCTGTAGGGGGCAGGAAGCACTCTCATGGCTTATGATTAGTGAAAAGATGTATAACGGTAACCTCTTAGGTCTGTCAGTCGAGTTGACTAAGAAACATTCTTGAGGAGTACGGCACGTATTGAGAATCCACAGATACAGTAATGCTCTGGTATACTTCCATCAGGACGACATGGCTTGAGCCCAAAAAACGGATTTTGAGCGAAGCGAAAAATCTATTTTTGGGTAAGATAGCCATGTCGTCCTGATGGACCCGCCCTGCTCCTTTTCAAAAATAAAATAAATAAATAAGAGTGAAAAGGATAGTAGGACCCCTCCCTACATACAGTATCTGTAGCACCTCGTGTATCGCTACAAGGAATACAGATGGCGCCGTGAGCGGCGCAGGGCACGCTTTCGAAACGGGGAGGAGGGATGCCTTATGAACGGCTCCCCCCTTTCTTATCGTTTTCGTTTTCTTGCCATTTTACCCCTACGAAGTGTTAACTCTATTCGGGGTATAGATTGCTATGAGGCGTGTCAAGAATACGTCCACTGATATTTACGATATCCCTAAGGTCTTTTTAGGGATACTCGCTCCAGGAGTTAGAATTCTGGGTACCTGAAGGTAAATTCTCTGGGAATATCGCCGTAGTTGTAATATACCCTAGGAAGCTGCCTTTAAGGAACTTCCATCAGGACGACATGGCTATCTTACCCAAAAATAGATTTTTCGCTTCGCTCAAAATCCGTTTTATAATGAGTGGCACTTGTAAACAAGGGAACATTTCATTTCATAAAAGAAAACTGTAATAAAAGGCTGTAAATGATACAGAGCCAGTATTTTGGACTAATACTTTTAATTTGAATAATAATAAATATAATAAAATAGAAAATGTTAATATAATATATTTCAAATTTTCATTATTTTTTTAGAACTATTCACATAAAAATATTTAGTTCCTAATATATGACACCAGTCAAAGGAAGCAAGATTCATATCAACTAAACATATTGTTTTACGGGCTGCCTAAGGCAAGAGCCCGTGTCTTACATAAGGTAAGGCAATCTTACAGACAGACAGACAGAACATATTGTTGGAGATCGCGCAATGTGCATGTATTTTTCTTAGGGTATAACTTTGGACAATATTGTCCATCTTTTTTACCTCTATATACAACTTATTTTTAAGCAATACTTCTACAAAATAGGGTTGGACTTTCAAAGCAAAGGTGTATTCTAACTAGGTTATATTACATTTACGGTATCTTAGCAACATTGTCACGTCTACACACAAATCTCATATCGACAGGTGTTATTTCAATGTCTCAGGTACTCTGATTTTTTTCTCAAAATGAATCAAATCTACAGATTTTTTATGATGTTTATGATTTCAATAAAAGTCCTAAAAATCTTTGAAATGAACAATTCTAATATTTAGTTTGTACGAAAATTAACCCACACTCTCAATATTAAGTTGTGTAGGATTTTCAATATCATTAGAAGGGTTTCAAATGGCCTGACACTAACTTTCAATTACCTGCACCCCATTCTTATCATCAACAGTTATGCCGTTATAGGCTGTGGTATAATCACATCCGTAAAAAGAGTTGTAGTCTAAGGCTACTCTCAGAGGGAAGAGAGATTACCCATAAATCTCTATACGAGACTAGTAACGGCTAATATAATTCCAGGAGATATCAATCTCCAATGAATGATAACCGATACACAAGGGTAACCGGGGAAATGTCGAAAGTATACCCCTTGTGTAACCGGGGAAATGTCGAAAGTATACAGTATGTTGTCTAGGTCAGATTACCTAGACAAGGCGAGATCTCGGTTACCTAAAATCACCAAAACTCTGACATATACGATCGACACAGAAAAAGGGAAAATTATGCATATAAATATCTTTACTGTAAGGACACCGATCCCTTCGTCGTCCAGAATATCGACAAACGACTTATTTATTTGAATTCTCTTTTCGCCACACTGTGGTTTCCCATGTAGCCTATATATATTCCGCTCTACCAGAGCTACATTTTGATGTATGTATCATTTCATAACATGTTTCTGTTAACCCATAATTCATATATTTGTAAGTGTAAGAAAACGCATATATTTTGGCGGGCACTTCAATCTGAGTTGGCGCCAGCTTCATCCTACCTTTCCGTCCGCACCTTGTAATATACTTCCGTGCACATTCGAATAAAGTATCAGTTGATCTTGGTGACGCTTGTCTCACTGTCCTTACAACTGGTGACCCCGGAGTTGAAAGTAGCATCAGCGGTTTTGGCTTTGCCATTAACGGACTTATTACGGCCGTGCTACCTTCTACATACTCCGTTACCTTAGGCACGAACCTGCCTTTGGTTCTCCCACACTTCGGTGAACGTAAGGCAGTAGGATGAGCTTACCCGACATATCAACTTCTCACCTCTTCGCCGACTCGTCGTCTGGCCACGATGTAGGAAGCAACACGCCCATCGCACCCAACGGCCTCGCCTCCACGCCCAAAGTCAAACTGCCGACCTTTTCTCAACACAACACCGCTTCCTGGTTCCTGAGAGCGGACGTACTCTTCCGCGTCGCTAGACTCAGTGACTCCTGCGCCAAGGCTGACATCGTTCTCACTTCCATACCTGAAGAGGTATTCGACAAGATTTTCCCATGGCTCGACGCCCAGGCTGGTCAAGTTTCATACGACGACCTGAGAAAGAAACTCATCGGTATCTACTCCCTCTCTTTCTCAGCAAGGGCACAGAAAGTACTGGACCTCGCCGGCAAGCCCATGGGTGACACCTCTCCTGTCGAGGCGTGGGACGAGCTAACCGGCCTGCTTATGCTCCCCGAAACAGACAGCAACGGCCGACGACGTGAGATTAGCTTATCTCGCGAAATCTTTCTTCGACGCCTACTACAGGACGTATGGGCCCAATTGACAGACGCCGACACGCTCCCGATGAACGAACTCCTGTCAATGGCTCAGAAGCTCCACGAGGCCTCCAAAGCATCTCGCCTCGGAGCATCATCGTCAACACCGCCTCCGTTCTCCTCCTTCAGCAGCTGCTCTTCCATAGACTCCTCGGCAATGGCCCTTGAGGACGACGAGATCAACATTCTATCAAGAAAGAAACCACCGCAACCGACGCGACCAAACCCAAGGCCTAACCCGGCATGGTGCTTCTACCACCAACAGTTCGGCGGTGACGCCAAGAAATGTAGATCACCATGCAGTTTCCCTAGAAGACGACGCCAGAAGCATCCACCTGCCATCATCGCAGCCGCAGTTAACCAAAACAAGATTGGTTTCTGTATCCTCGATACCATTTCCAACCGTAGACTCATGGTGGATACTGGCGCAATGCAGTCAACGTTCCCTCCTTCGAAGTCCGACCTAGACCCTGGTCCCGACAAAAACCCTCCCTCACTCATCGCCGCCAATGGATCTCCCATACGGTGCTATGGGATCAAGACCCTCAAGATATCTATCATGGGCCGTTCGTATTCTTGGCCCTTCGCTATCGCCGACGTCAATCGCCCCCTCCTCGGTGCGGATTTCCTCGCCCACCATGGACTCCTCGTCGATGTCGCTAACAGACGTCTCATCGATACGGGAACCTGCCAGTCCCGCGCCCTAGAACACGGCCCTGCAACAATGTCCGTATCCGCCGTAACGAAGCACCCCTACGCCGACCTCCTACGAGAGTTTCCCGAGGTTTTCAAGCCCGAGCTTCGACACTCGCCAGGTTCCCCGTCCAAGCATGGTATCTACCACCACATCACAACGACAGGACCTCCCACTCACGCCAAATTCCGCCGCCTCCCGCCTCAGAAATTGAAGGATGCCAAACGCGCCTTCGAGGACATGGAACGCATGGGTATCTGTAAGAAAGCATCGAGCCCCTGGGCATCACCCCTGCACATGGTTAAAAAGCCGGACGGGTCCTGGAGACCTTGCGGCGACTACAGGCGCCTCAACCTCATCACAACGCCCGATCATTACCCGCTGCCCACCATGCAGGACCTAACGAACGCGTTGCACGGCGCAAAGTTTTTTTACCAAGATGGACCTCCTCAAGTCTTATTTCCAGGTCCCCGTATTCCCGGAAGATATCCCAAAAACTGCCATTGTAACGCCGTTCAGATCCTACACCTTCGCATACTCAACCTTCGGTCTACGCAACGCCGGGGCGACCTTCCAACGACGAATGGATAGCATTCTGGGTGACCTACCTTTCTGCGTCTGCTACGTCGACGACATCCTGATATTCTCTAAAACCAAGGAGGAACACCGGGGACACGTCCGCACCATCATCAAGCGCCTACAGGAGAATGGCCTAGTCGTACGCTTCGACAAATGCACGTTCGGTGCGGAGGGAGTGGATTTCCTTGGTCACCACGTATCCTCGCGCGGGGTAAAACCCATGACAACCAAGGTCGACGCCATCAGGAAGTTCCCAATGCCTACGACCATCCGCCAACTTCAGGAGTTCTTGGGAATGGTCAATTACTACAGGCGCTTCATCCCCAACATCGCACAAACCCTGTCACCCCTCGACGACGTCCTGAAAGGAAAAGCAAAAAAACTCGAGTGGGGTTTGCCCCAGCAACAGGCATTCGCTCGGACGAAGGATGCCCTTGCGAATGCCACCACCCTGGCTCATTTCGACGACAACGCGTTCCCTGCGACTAACGACCTACTCCAGCAACGTCGCCTGTGGGGCTGTGCTTGAGCAACTCGTCGATGGTTCTCCTCAACCGCGGGCATTCTTCAGCAAGAAATTGAAACCCGCCGAAACAAGATACAGCACATCTTGGAGGGTACCCCCTTCACAATCGCGACGGACCATCAACCCCTCGTACACGTCTTCACGAAATCGACGGACGCATGGTCCTCCCGACAACAACGTCATCTCGCATCAATCGCCGAATTCGGGTGCACCATACGTTACGTCCCAGGAAAGAAAAACCGAGTCGCGGACGCCCTTTCAAGGATTGAAATTGACGCGATCCACCTGGGAATCGACAACGCCAATCTCGCAACCGAACAACGCACCGACCGAGAAGCACAGGATCACCTGACGGGGCCATCCGCGCTCAAGATAAGTGCGATTCCCCTCGGACCAGCAGGAGGAACTATTCTTTGCGACACCAGCACGGGCCGCCCACGTCCCTGGGTACCAGCCTCCTGCAGGAGAAAAATATTCGATATCATCCATGGACTTTCACAACCCTCAGGACGCACCACCGCTCGCCTTCTGTCTGAAAAGTTTGTCTGGCCAGGGATAAAAAATGACTCCCAGGACTGGGCGAAGTCATGCATCAACTGCTAGTGTCAAGCAAGGTCAGCCGTCACACCGAATCGGAGGTAGGCGATTTTCCCCAGCCAAAAAGACGTTTCGGCCATATACACATCGACGTCGTGGGACCATTGCCCCCTTCTGGATCCGCTCGCTACCTACTTACGATCATCGATCGCTCCACGAGGTGGTTGGAGGCATCGCCGATGACCGAAGCTACGACTCAAGCATGCGCCGAAGCCCTCCTGTCAAGCTGGGTGAGCAGGTTTGGCGTTCCTGACGACATCACGACTGACAGAGGCCCCGCTTTCCTCTCAGAAATATGGCTCGCTTTAGCGAACCTGATGGGGACGACGCTCCACAGCACCACGGCATACAACCCCGCGGCAAACGGCATGGTCGAAAGAATTCACAGCGCCCTCAAGGCGTCCCTGATGGCGAGCTGCACCGACGGGGACTCGAAATCACGACTTCCTTGGGTACTCCTAGGCCTTCGCACCGCCCCTCGCGCAGACGGCGAACCTTCGCCCGCCGAAAAGGTTTACGGGGAAGCGCTCGCAGTTCCCGGTGCATTCTTTCCCTCATCAACCGACGACACGCAGCTGGATCACCTAAGGGACATCGCCAGGAAGTTCAGGCCGTGTCTCAAAACTTACCAGGACAGAACCAACCACTTCAAGCCAAAAAGCCTGGATGACTGCAGGTACGTTTTCGTCCACGTCGACGCTCATCGACAACCATTGACTAGACCTTACCGAGGTCCCTACCGGGTAATTAAAAAGACAACGAAAGCCTTCCTTCTCGACGTCCATGGCCAAGAGGACTGGGTCTCAATAGACCGCGTGAAACCAGCGTTTCTCGAAGGAAGCGACACCGCCTCCGCTGGACCTGGCAGATCCAGAGTTCCGCCTCAAAACAAGCCGCCCAACGAAAGAAAAATCATCAAACGACGACAAGAGGAAGAGATCCTTACACCGACCGCCAGCGCGTCCCTCCGTTCAAAAACAAGAGGAACCCTCCGACGCCCGAAAAGATACGAAGATTGATCATCAGCCCTCTACGCCGCCCGATGTCTTAGGGGGGGAGTACTTATAAGGACACCGATCCCTTCGTCGTCCAGAATATCGACAAACGACTTATTTATTTGAATTCTCTTTTCGCCACACTGTGGTTTCCCATGTATATATATTCCGCCCTACCAGAGCTACATTTTGATGTATGTATCATTTCATAACATGTTTTTGTTAACCCATAATTCATATATTTGTAAGTGTAAGAAAACACATATATTTTGGCAGGCACTTCAATCTGAGTTGGCGCCAGCTTCATCCTACCTTTCCGTCCGCACCTTGTAATATACTTCCGTGCACATTCGAATAAAGTATCAGTTGATCTTGGTGACGCTTGTCTCACTGTCCTTACATTACAATATAAAATGCCTAAATCGCTTTCATAGTAACAATTAATGCTATTTATACCGGAAATGTCATTCTGCTAACTAAATAACCCATACCCAATGAATGACGGCACCTATGGCGACACCGGTGACCGGCGTAGATCCAAACACAATAATTACATTAATTTCATTATGAGGCTGGAACTAAAATACATATTGTAAAGAATAAATACTCAACTTTCTGGATGGAGAAAGAAGCCGTAGAAAACATAAAGATTCCTAGAAATCGATCGAAAATGTCATATCAACAGGGAACACCACTATAGCGAGTTGCTACAAATAAAGGAATGACCGCCAGAGGGAGTTGGCGCGGTTGTGATACGATAGTAGTAGGGGAACCAGGGTAACCTCTATTGCGGCTACCCTTCTAATTCTTCTACGTATCCCCCTCGAAACGTAAAGGCTATTCGGGGTGCAGATTGCCATGTGGCGTGTCAAGAATACGTCCCCTAATTATATACGATACCCTTGAGAGTAATGTTAAGGGTACTTGCGCCAGAAGTTAGAATTCTGTGAAACCTTTGGTTTGATTCTCTGGGAATATCACTGTAGTCATATACACCCTTGGGAAGCTACTAAAGGAACCTTCCATCAGGACATCATGGCCATCTCACCCAAAAATAGATTTTTCGCTTCGCTGAAAATCCGTTTTTTGGGCTCAAGCCATGTCGTCCTGATGGGAGGTTCCTATAGGTAGTTTTCTAAGGGATATTTGGCTACAGTGATATTCCCAGAGAATTGAGCTTTAGGTCTCCAGAATCCTTAAAATTTCTCTTAAGGATATCTCATAATATCAGGGGACGTATATCTTGATATGACACATAGCAATCTTCACCCCGAATAGTGTTTTTGTTTCGAGGGGGAAGGGTGGCAAAAACAAAAGGGGAGCCGTTGTCAAGGTTACCCTTCCTCCTGTACTATTATTGAGTACCTAGATGGCGCTGTATCCAAGATGGCGCTTATTCCTATTTTTGCAGCGATTTCGCACGGTGATGTTCCCTGTTGATCTGACATTTTGATCGCTTTTGAGAGGATTTAATATGCAGTCTCTAGCTTCTTTTGCCACTTGAAAGTTGAATATTTACTCTTTATTATTATTATTATTATTATTTGCTAAGCTACAACCCTAGCTGGAAAAGCAAAATGCTATAAGCCCAGGGGCCCCAACAGGGAAAATAGCCCAGTAAGGAAAGGAAAGAAGGAAAAATAAAATATTTTAAGAAGAGTAACATTAAAATAAATATTTCCTATATAAACTATGAAAATTTTAACAAAACAAGAGGAAGAGAAATTAAATAGAATAGTGTGCCTGATTGTACCCTCAAGCAAGAGAACTCTAACCCAAGACAGTGGAAGACCATGGTACAGAGGCTATGGCACTACCCAAGACTAGAGAACAATGGTTTGATTTTGGAGTGTCCTTCTCCTAGAAGAGCTGCTTACCATAGCTAAAGAGTCTCTTCTACCCTTACTAAGAGGAAAGTAGCCACAGAACAAATACAGTGCAGTAGTTAACCCCTTGAGCGAAGAAGAATTGTTTAGTAACCTCAGTGTTGTCAGGTGTGTGAGGACAGAGGAGAATCTGTTAAGAATAGGCCAGACTATTCGGCGTATGTGTAGGCAAAGAGAAAGAACCGTAACCAAAGAGAAGGATCCAACGTAGTACTGTCTGGCCAGTCAAAGGACCCCATAACTCTCTGGCGGTAGTATTTCAACGGGCGGCTGGTGCCTTGGCCAACCTACTACCTACTACCTCTTTACAGTGTATAATTTTTAGCTCCTACTTCACAGTGAAATTAGGGTAATTTATTGTGTAAGGAGCTAGGCCTGTCACCGGAGGCGCCATGGGCGCTGTCGTTCGTTATGCATATGTTATTTAGTTAGCAGAACGACTTTCCCGGTTATAATAGCATTAATAAATTATAAAAGCTATTTAGGCACAATTATACTAGTAAAGATATATATGTTATGCATAATTTCCTCTTCCTTTTGTCAATCGAATACATTAGATTTTCAGCGATTTAGATAACTGAGATCTCGTCTCGCACTAGGCTACCTAGCCTAGGCGCTGTAGTATACTTTCAGACATTATCCCCGTTTACCCTCATGTATCCTTTTATTGATTCAACGGGAGATAGTACATGTCCTAGAATTATATAACTCGATACTTATCTTCTGTGGAGATTTAAGGGTAATCCCTCCTTCCCTCTGAGTGCCGCCGTAGGCGGCAACCCTATCTGGTCTTGCCATAGAGTAGTTCACTCCAGCTTGACTAGGCTAGGGTTTTCTGTCTCTCACCTTTGCCCGGCGAGATCCCGGCTTTGTTTTGTCTTTCTGCCAGCAGCAGAGCAGCAGGGTGAGTAGTCACTCCCCTGCTGGCCTGCAGCTGCTGGCATAAGAGGCTAAGCCTCCCTGGGCCTCACCCGAAGTGGTAGTATGATGCCGCCACCTTCTCCCCTGCGGTCTAGAAGACTAGTCCTGTGTCGGCAGACCCTAGGCTGAAGAATAGTATTCTTCTGCCGCCTAGGATGTCGCCGATACTGAAACTTTGTTTCTCTCTGGTGTGGAGACGGCGGCGCCTTCTTCTACACTTGATAGATTCGGCAGACCCTAGGCTGAAGAATAGTTATCCTTCTGCCACCTAGGATGATGCCGATACTGAAACATTGTTTCACTCGTGTGGAAGAGGCTGCAATCCTGCCACATTCTTCTACACTCGATGGACCCTTTTTCCCTTCCCCTCTCTGTCCTTTAGCTATGACTTAGCCACTGCAATCCTGTGGCCGTTGTCCTGCAATCTCACTGCTTGTCGGGTGGGTTGCGGGGCCGGCCGAGCTCCTACATAAGCAGCTGTTTAGTCACTCAGTTTTTCCCTTATGGACACAAGGCTCCAGGAAGGTTGTGCTAGCTATGACGGCTGCCGGTGGGAGACCCTGCTGCTGCTGAAGTTTCTTCAGTCCTCCCTTGGACTGCCATCCACAGTCCTGAAACCGGCAATACCGGCAACGGATCTTGCGGCTGGATGGAAGCCTGAATGATGCATTCTCCTCTTTCATTTGAACCCTCTTTCTGGAGGAAGGCAGTAAGATTATATACTTACACCCTTATTTATTGTAAACATACATTTTATTAAGGCAGCCCTTCACTCCATGCTTTTTCTCTCTCTGTCAGCTAGTGCTACCAGGTACTAGCCCTGCCGGCAACATGCCAGCTGAACTACAGTATATGATTATACAGAAGCCAGTATATTTGCAGTATAGTATATACTGCAGATAGAAAACTATTGTATATATTATACAGTAGTTATTTTCCAATATATTTTGTGTATCCTTACACAGTCTATTGCGGAGACCAATCCTATATTGAAAGAATAGAAATCCTTCAATACTCTGATTAGAAATCAGTTTACAACTTACCCTACAATATTAAATAGTTTAAGAGGGGTCAGTGGTAGTACACTTTTCTATCCCTAGAGGTTAGAACCCTTCTCTTTTGAGTTTTCCTTGATCAGGAAACTCTATAGTCTTAATATTGGAAGGGGAGGTCACAGCAATTGGCTGGGAGGGATACACAGGAATGTGTCTTTTCTAATTTCTAGTCCAGCCGGCGACATGCCGGCCGGACTGTGCCGCCATGTGCTAGCCATGCTGGCAACACGCCGGCTAAACTAGAGTATATGATTATACAGTAGCCAGTGTATTTGCAGTATAGTATATACTGCAAACAGAAAACTATAGTATTTATTATACAGTAGTTAATTTCCAACATACCTTGTGTACCCTTGTACAGTCTTTTGCTGAGACCAACCTTATATTGGAAGAATAGAATTCCTCCAATACTCTGATTGGGAATCGGTTAATACTTACCCCACAATATTGAATAATTAGAAGGATCAGTGGCAGTGTACACTTTACTATCCCCAGGGGTTAGAATCCTTCTCTGTTGAGTTGCCCTGATAAAGGAAACACTATCTTTAATATTGGGGGGAGGTCACAGCAATTGGCTGGGAGGGATACACAAGTATGTGTATTTCCCTATTTCTTTCTATCTTACTATCCTAAGCTGTAATGTTTAAAATATTAATAATTGCATATGTTTATCATGTGAGATAAACAATCGTATACTCACTTCATTTTCCTTTCTTTACAGGAGGAACCCCAGATGAAATGCAATGCGATCTTCTGCAGCCATAGGAGTAGGAACTTCTACAGTCACAAAGCGTGCAGGTCTCATGCCCCCTGCACCATCATTACCGAATCCCTGCAATATTGGGACCCCCAAGTCTGCAATATCTGCCGGACCTTGGTGACCGAAGGTTTCGACGACCCCAAGTCAACGGAGTCGAGGGATGGCACGTGAAAAGCTGCGCGAGTGGGTAAGAGGGTTCCACAAGAACTCTCCGGGACCATACCTACCTAACGATAGGATGCGTAGCTTGCTGTTCCCGAAAGCGGGTAGTGAAATGATTGGGCCTCAAGCACGACTCAGACCTCCCTGCGTCCAGATTGCCATCGAGACGGATGTTAGGGAGGCGTTGCAAAGTATGGACATCCACCAGGAGGTAAGGATGTCGGAAGTGTCTATGGACACTGAAAAGGATCTACTAAAGGATCATCCCGAGGAGGAGTCTACTCTACCTCTGGAAGAGGATGATGATGTTAATTGGACAACATGACCCAGACACTGGCCCATCTTACGGATTTAATGGAGAACATTCGCAAACGAGACGAAGCAAGGGAAGTGAAATTCAAGAGAGAGCTCCGTAAAGCTCCACTTATCGCCTCCCGAGGGTCATACAAGTGACCCAGAGGTCAAGACCTCCCGACCTGCTCCAAAACCAATCCCTGGAGGTAAGCGGAGTTTATGCCGATTTCGAACGGCAAACTCTACATCTCAGAGAAAATGGGAGCTGTCCCCTTAGACGACATCCAGTTTTGGCCAAGCTTTAACCCTTATGCTGATTGCTTCATTCGACTGAAGCATGAACCAATGCCGAAAGAGGAGACGGAACCGGAGGTCATGGTTTTCGACCACGATAAGGCACTGGCTCTCTTGTCATGTAGCCTGACAAAGGCGGGCTATTTGGTGTCGAAAGTGTCCACCTTGAGCAAGAAACACCCTACCTTTCTTGTTCCTGCTTCAATAGCATTCCCCTTTACATTGAAGGCATTTAAATCTGTTGCCAAGGTAATGGAGGCAGGCAAACCATGCCCTGCACAAGAGGAGTGCAGGCCTCTGTTGTTAGACTTGCCCATGCAGGAGAAGGAATGGAAGGAAGTCCACCTAACCTTCTCGGTAGGGAAACTGGACGCAGACATCGCTGGCCGACAGTTTAGCGAGAATCTCCCTAAACTTTCTGACTTCCTCTTGTGCAAGGAACAAGAGACGAAGGAGAGACTTGAGGCCTCTTTATCCCTACAAAACTGCATAGAGATGTGTGCAGGCCAACGAAGTACCTCAGCCATGTTCATGGTCCTGGCCAAAATGCATATGGCCATCCTAGTAAAGGACCTGTATGCTTTCATGAAGGCTAGGAGAGCCTGTAGAGAGTTCGTGTTTGCTGTTGCAACAGTGAAATATGAACCGAGGAAGCTGACATTTTCTAATATCTGAGGTAAAGACCTCTTTCCGAATGAAGTAGTCAAAGAGGTAGTCGAGAAAGCCATCACAGAGAATAGGAACCTTCTCCAGCAGTGGGGCATCTCTTCAAAGAGGAAGTCTTCCCCAGATGTGGGTCCCCAACCTAAAAGGAAGACGAAGAAGTCTAGACTTCCCCCTTGGCCTGCTCAGCATCATCCAAAATTACTATGACCGCAGTGCCCCAAGTGGTGGCCCAAACATAGACCACCTTCCAAGTGGTGCCTCAACAGCTGGTTGCCCAGTCACCAGCATTCAATCCCGGGTTTGAGAGGCAGACCACTACCTCTCGGTTGAAAGGTAAAGGATCCAGACGGGGCTCCTCTAGACATAGCTCAAGAGGTAAGGGAGGATGCGGTCAAGGAGGTAAACCCTCCGACCAATCGAAGCAAGGAGAAGCTTACGGTAGAAGGGAGGCTCCAACAATTTCAGGATCGTTGAACGTCAGATCCTTGGGCCCACGGCCTAATCAAGATTGGACTAGGATGGAAACAGAACAAGTCTCCACCATCATTTCCTCAATTCTTCCAACACTCCAACCCAGTATTAGAAGAATATACCCTATAGCTCTTGAGCGTACAGGTTATAAGGAAAGCAAAGTCCATCAAATTCCAGGAGAGGCTGTTTCCTGGAAAACTCAAGAGTCATTCTGGACTTGTCGCCACTCAACAAGTTCATAAAAAACAGCAAGTTCAGGATGTTAATCCTTCAACACATAAGGACCCTGTTACAAAAAGCGGCATTCACAGTCTCGATAGACCTGACAGATGCCTATTGGAATGTTCTACTCAGTAGCCCCCTCTCCTCTTACCTAAGATTCAAGTTACAGAAGATAAAATATGTTCTAAGAGCCATACCCTTCGGACTAAACATAGTCCCAAGTATCTTCATGAAACTTGCAGACGCAATCGTGCAACAACTACGCCTAGAAGGTGCTCAGGTAGCAGCGTACCTGGACGACTGGTTGGTGCAGGCAGTATCCGAAACGGCTCTTCTGCAAGCATCCAAAGAAGTGATCCAGTTCCTGGAACATCTGGGATGCAAAATCAACTTCAAAAAGTCTTGACTCTCTCCAGCTCAAGAGTTTCAATGGTTGGAGAGCCATTGGAACCTGAGGTCACATTGTCTCTCCATTCCCTCAGGGAAGAGGAGGGAGATCACAGGTTCTGTCAAGAGACTACTGTAATCCAAGAGGATTTCAAGATGCCAACAGGAAAGAGTACTGGGCTCTCTCCAGTTCGCAGCAGTAACAGACCCAGTGCTAAGAGCACAGCTGAGAGATGCGTCAGTATATATATATATATATATATATATATATATATATATATATATATATATATATATATATATATATATATATATATATATATATATATATATATATATATATATATATACTGCAAATAACAATATTATTCCACTTGCACTATGTAGACTGGAAAAGTCCCACTTAACGGATTTTGAGCAAAGCGAAAAATCTATTTTTGGGTGATATGGCCATGTCGTCCTGATGGAAGGTTCCTTTAGGTAGCTTTCTAAGGGATATTTGGCTACAGTGATACTCCCAGAGAATAAACCACGGGTTCCCAGAATTCTGACTCCTGGCACGAGTATCCTTAATATAACTTTTAAGGATATCACATAAAATCAGGGGATGTATTTCTTGATATGACACATGGCAATCTTCACCCCGAATTGATTTTACGCTTTGAGGGGGAAGAGTGGCGAAAATGAAGAGGAGCCGTTATCAAGGTTACCCGGTGGATCCCCTCCCAGTACTACTACGGCGTATTATTCCTTGTTGCATTTAGGCATGGATAGCCGCAGAGAGAGTAGTTTCGGGTGGGGTCTTTCGTTACGTAGTTGTATACTCCTTTTGAAAGAAGGGAGGGCCCATCAGGATGACATGGCCATATCACCTAAAAATCGATTTTTCGCTTTGCTTAAAATCCGTTTTTTGGGCTCAGCCATGTCGTCCTGATGGAAGTTTACCAGAGAATTACTTGAAAGTACTATATCAGTGGGTTTGTATAAGTGCCTTTACTTTGAATGAGTTCCTTATATGGTCTCCTAGACCTTTACATATGACATTACTGTTATTTGTCATATCCACTAAGCTTGGAACTAGCTTAGGGCACCCTGCCCCCTGCAGGGAAAGTGTCAACTTCGACTATATGGATTCAAAGTTTGTATCTCCATAGGGACGGACGGTAAATCTCAGCGATTACCCTTTTCATCCCTTGGAAATCTGTACTGTTAAGAACATGGTGCATCTTCACTTCTGCACTGACGTGTTTTTTCTTCGTAAGCTCATCTTCTAAATAATGGCTCAAAGCAAGGCATACTGTTGGTTAGTAACTGGTTGACCAACAGGTAGCACATAATTGTTAATAAATGCTGACAAATTGAAGAAAATTCAATCAAGACTGCTATTATGTTTTAAATCAACCTCAGTATTACTTGGTATATATGAAGAATGGCACATGTAAACAAATAATGTATTTCAAATTTCCATTATTTTGTGAAATATTTACATAGAATGGAAATTTGAAATACATTATTTGTACATTTCTATATCATTATATTCATCATTGTTAAAATTAAAAGTATTATTCCAGTATACAGGCTCTGTATCATTAAATGCCTTTTAGTACTCTCTTCTTCTAAGAAATGTAAGGTTTCAGTGTTTACATGTGCCATTCTTCATATATATCAAGTAATACTGAGGTTGATTAATTTTAAAACATAATAGCAGTCTTGATTGAATTTTCTTCAATTTGTCAGCACTTTTCAAACTACCACTATCCGAGAAATGATGGCCCTCTACCACTACCACCATCATCCTTACCCTATCCACATCATTTTCTACTACTAAAAACCTTTCAAACTTCCATTAATGCAACTACCTTAAAATTCTTACAGATCACCTGCGGGCCAACCAAGGGAAAGGCCCGTGCCAACAACAAGTGTTGGCTTTAATACCCCAACAACAACAACAATTCTACATGCCTTTGAGCTATAAACTGGATTATATCCAGGGATACTCTTCTTTTCCCCATATTCCCCACTGGCCACTTCCCTATTCTTATTATTATTATTATCATATTTATTATTATAACGGCAACATGACAATCCGCATGGATATTTCTCAGGGTATAACTTTGAACAATATTGTCCATTCTTGTTTATCCTTATTAACTTTTTGGTGATATATGTAAAAATTTACTTTTATTATAATTTTTAAAATAAAATTTTGGTAAAATATAGAATAAAAATTTCGTCGGGTAAATTTAATACCAATACGGTTTCATTGTAGTGTAGGCTATTATAGAGCAATGTAACCTACAAAAACAACTACTTTTCCTTATAGAAAAAATTTCGCTCTCTTCGAAAATGACACTCGTTCCCGTTGCAAATGAATAGTTTCAGAAATATATATATACATCTATATCCTCCGATAATGGTGGACCCCCAGTGGGAACTCGGGGTTTTGGGTGGGAAAAACATACTGGGGAATCAATGTATAAATGTAAAACAAGCCTTTTCTTCTCTATACATTACCTTTTTGTATGTATTATAACCGGAGTAAAATACAAAATAATATAACTGGATAAACTTTGGAGGAGCCGTTGCAAAGATTATTTCATGAAAAAATACAGTAACCAGTGCTGGCAACGTCTGATGTAGATCAAATGTTAGCATTCCATGCTAACATTAACACCCATTTGTACGTACGTTCGTGCATACCAGTTTTCGGTCTGCGCAAATATCACTCCCCCGTGCAGAAGCTTCCCCCCCCCCCATTACTCTTTTTATTATCGTATTATCATCTCATTTTATATTCCCATTCATTATTATTTATCATACATTCCAGTTTATCTTCCCATATTGGGTTTATTTCTTTGGTTATTTCCATTTCTCTCCCCGGTTTCACATAAATACTTGCTCTGGACTAGTTTCCCTATCCAGTTCATTCACGGTAAAATCATCTCATTTTATATTCCCATTCCATATTATTTATCATTCATTCCATTTTATCTTCCTATGTTGTGTTTTAATTCTTTTCTTTGGCTATTTCCTTTTCACTCCTCTGTTTCACATAAATACTTTCTCTGGACTAGTTTCCCTATTTAGTTCATTCATGTTTACCCACTAGTCTCCTTTGTTTTTCCCTTAACCAATCATCAACTGATGCCTATTCAAAGTTTACACAAGGGGGTCGTCTACAGATATTTCCTTACCCTCCCTTCCTTTATCTCTTTGAGTGGTCTGTTCATGCCCTTTCCTCCAATCCCTTTTGCATTGTAGCCTTTGACCTAGTAAGGTGTGCGTCATTTCAAGTGAGATTTATTTTTTCGTATTTTTCGATGGAGGAAGTTATAGAAACTTGTAACGGCTGCAGTATTCCGTACCTAAAAGCAGTAGCTAAATTCCATGGTGATTTTTATGATTCTTCAGCCAATGTTGATTATTTCCTTAAATCACACAACGTAATTCCTCAACATTTACAGAGCCCCAAATGCCGTTCTCTTTTATCTTATAGGAAAGACATTCACGTAATTTATTGCAATTCTGAATCCATCATACCTAAAACTAAGAAGAAACGTTGTTGTGGTTATACCGTTACTGCCTATAAAGGTACATTTTTGGGGAAAAGTCGTCTACCCCCATGGAAGATAACATTATTTGCAAACCACTTTTTGCATAAATATTCGGACCAAGAGACCCTCATACATGGTATCGACATATCCTCGAAAACTAGTGTCATTGGAGAAGTTTCTGTTCCGAGGTTACCGAATACTTCTTTGATAATCAAGAGGCGATTGGTGGCGATGGAGTAACAGTTGAAATAGACGAATCTTATTTTTGTAAAGCTAAATACAACGTGGTAGACCGTTAAGTGCCATATGGGTCTTTGGGGGTATTGAACGTGAATCCAAGAAATTTTTCATCCCTTTAGTTCCCCCCCCCTATCTACTAAACAAGATGCTGCTACTCTAATTCCCCTCATTCAGAAATATATTAAACCTGGTAGTATTATTATCAGTGATAAGTGGGCTGCATATATCTCTCTTTCGGAAATTGGTTACGAACATAAGTCTATTAATCATTCGGAACATTTCGTTGACCCTCTAGACCCAACCATCCATACTCAAAATATAGAACGGCTCTGGAGAGAAGTGAAGGAGTGGGTTCAGAGACCTGGAATGAAGACTGAATATTTCAAGCAATATTTTTCCAGGTTCTTTTTAACCCACTACTATCCAGAACATACGTTACTCCACCACTTCTTCATTCCTGCCAGTCGCCTCTACCCTCCTTTACAACAACAGACAATGGACCCCCTCGACCCACAAGACCCCGATGACCCCCATCCATCCCCATCCCAGTCATAGGGGTTAATCCGTCAATCTCAAACTCCCGTGACCCACAAGTTTCGTCTTTTCTTCATAAAAGTAAGTCATTCCTCAATAGTCATTACATGTGTTTTGTGACCGGGGTACTTCTAGGGCAGGTTAGATGGGTTTGATAGGTTCTGTGCCCTTTTTGTACGTTTTATATATTCTGTAATAGTTATATGGAAAAATTATTCAAAATACGTATGGAAATATTTAGCATTTCTACCGCTAGTAATGTTATCGTGTCGTTGGTAACTCTGTGTACCATTCGTCGTCGTTGGTAGTCATTGGTAACGTTGATAATGTTATCGTTCTCAGTACATTCGTAAGAGAAGTGACAACGTTGAGCAAGTGCTTATATCTAAATTTTTGGGCTCAAGCCATGTCGTGCTGATGGAACTTCCATCAGGACGACATGGCTATCTCACCTAAAAATAGATTTTTGGGCTCAAGCCATGGCGTCCTGATGGAAGGTTCCTTTTTGGTAGCTTCCTTGGGTAAATAACTACTAAGATATTCCCAGAGAATTTAACCACAGGTTATCACAGAATTCTAACTTCTGGAGCGAGTATCCTAAAGGTTTCCCTTTTAAGACATCGTATATCAACAGGGGACTCATGTATTAACGCGCCACATAGCTATCTACACCCCGAACAGAGTTAATGCTTCGGTGTGTAAAGGCGGAGAATAGCTGGGAGCCGTTCCATAGCTAATCTCATCCGTGGCTACTTTTGGTACTCGAGACGTAAACAAACGGGCGCCATTGCTTAAATGACGTCACGTCCGTCTCCATCCTTTGTACAGTAGCTCGCCTTACTTAGACGGATTTTCCCTGTGCTATCTTTATCGCCTTGCATCATTATCATGTCGCTACCTTCGGCCTCGCCTTCTTCTGGAAAGTTGAGTACAAGGTTCCAGTATTGTTTAGTTAAGCTCTGACCGTAAAGTAAATATTACTTTTCAAGATAATTGTTGTTTTGTGGCAGAGCTGTGCCTCTACCGGACCCGCCATTTTATGGCGTCGTTGTTGTTCTGCATGCCTTATTTAGTTATCCACAACAACGCTTCCGGCCTTATTTACTAATCGATAACATTAGTTTATTTAGTCTTCATAGCTAGGAACTTTTATATCGTGTTTTGACGCTTTTTTACCGGTCATCGATTGACCCCATACCAGTTGGCTACTATAGCCCCCAGGCCAGAGCGCCTATATTAGTGTTCATGCATGATTTATCAGTGATCCTAAGCTTACTTATGAAGATAGTGGCATTATTTTACAATACTATTGACTGTGATGCAAGTGTTTTTGCCTTCAGGGACCATATAGGGGATAGGTTAGTTAGTGTGCCTTCCTAACCTAACCTACATGTAGGACCCCTATATGCTTCCTTCATCCCCCTGCCCTTGGGCATTCCCTCTGTGTAGCCTTGCTCCCCTTACCACGTAAGGGGATCAAGCTCTTACCAGAGTATGTTATCGCCTCTCTGTCCTCCCTAAGGGAATGAACCCCCCTTAGGGTTGCGCCTGAGAGTGAGGAACGGCTAGTCTTTCCTCTATTGCTAGGACTAAGTCTACGACTGTCCTGCAATAGCGATATGTCTTCTATCCTTCCTAGTTCAGGACGTTCATCCCTGCTCTAGGTTAGGTTTTGGAAGGGTAATTCTGTTCCTTGCAGAAACTGTACCCATGCACCGTTTCAGTCAGGCTGCCTTACCTTAGGTTAGGGAGTGTCCTCCCTTCCTTAGTGGCCGCTCTGGTACAGAACCCCTTCCATGGAAGACTCTTCTCTTCTCCCCTCCCCACCTATCTCTTGTATAGCCTAGCCTATACTTAGGTTAGTCTATACCCATCTGTCCCCTGTCCTACAACTCCTCCTTAGGGTGGAGTGATAGGGCTACCTTGAGCTTCTGTGTATAGTCCGCTCTGGTACATATACCCTTCATAGTGTCCTATGGGGTTAGCCACTGGATGTGTTCTGTATACAGGGGTCTCCCCCTCTTTGGGTGTCCCCTAGCCCTCCCTTGGGCTACCCTAGCTCCCGGTCCTCTGCGGCCCCTGCTTCTGGGTGACAGAGCCAGCCTCTATCATGGGTACACCCTCTCAGGGGGGGATGTCTGGGAGTCCATGGCTGGACTCCTTACATCCCTCCCTCTGTCTCTTTCACTATCTGGGTGCCGGTCCCTTGCCGCCTCCACTGTCGGCGATACCCACCTCCTACCTTGGTGACTCACCCCTTACCCCCATGGCCGCCAGTCCTCCGTGTGCCAGGGGACTGCCGCCTGCCGCCGGCTTCCAGCCGATGGCTCTCCCCCTTCCTCCTAGCTTGGCCGTCCGCCCGCCGGCCGGCCCCCGGAGTTCCGGCATCCACTGCCGGCAACCCGGTTCTGCTATAACCATCCTTGTTACTGTCACCAATCTGGCATCCTCTGGCTGCCGGAGCCGCCGCTCCCTCTGCCAGCGTTCCGCCGTTGTGCCGGCAGCCGCCACCCTGGTATTACTCTTGACTTATATTGTCTGTCCTAATGCCAGAAACTCTGCTGGAGCGGCCTCCGGCATGCCGGAGGTCTGCCGGAGCCTTCCGGAGGCGTCAAGACGACTTGCAACCCCTTCTACTAGCTATCATCTGATACTGATAGCCCTACACTGCAACCAGATGGCCTGTTTACGTTAATGGATCAGTACCTTGGTACTGTTCTACTGGTAATCATGCTGTCCTTTTGCATTCTTCAGATTTCCAGCATGCTGCGTGTATCTTAGCGCGGCTAGTTGCCGGAAGCAGTTACCCTTGGGGATCCTTTAGCCCCCTAATTTGGGACTGAGTGGCCTCAGTCCCAAACTTATCCTTGGCAATTCCCATGGAATTCCATTGCCTATGGAATTCTATCCTGCGCCTTCGGCCACCTCGGATTATCCAAGGATGAAGCTTACGGTAACCAGCCGGGCGGGATGCACGGAGTATGTTTCTTTACTATCTCAATCCTCTGTGCATCACACCCTTTATCAAGTTAAAATTAATGATTAATATTAACTTAGCTTAAGAGCCATTCTTATGACTCCCCCCATACTCATTTTCTCTTTCTTCCACAGGAGGAGCAGATGAAGTGTGACTTCGACTTCTGCGCTGTGAAACGCCCGCACTTCTACGAGCATACGGCTTGCAGGACTCACGCCCCTTGTATTAACAAGAAAGGGGATTTGAAATTCTGGGACCCCGCTTAACTGTACGGTCTGCCAGGCTCACCTAGTTGATGCCTTCCATAACCCTCCCTCAGCGGAGGTCAGGGACACTTCTCGGGAGAAGCTACGCAAGTGGGTGCGTGGCTTCCAGAAGAATGCCACCGGACCGTACGTGGCCACTGAATAATTGAGGTCACTTCTGTTCCCAAAGGCCTCCCCTGATTCTGTGGTGCCCAAGGATTTGATCCCCACTGTCCAAATTACGGTGGAACCAGATGTAGTCATGGCCCAGTCCATGCACGAGTGCCGCCTGGATTCTGAAGATGATGAACACATGTCGGATATTTCGGAAGACACGGAGAAGACCCTTATGGCTCAAGGTGCTGAAGATGATGAGGACCAGGTGGAATACACCGAGTCGGAGCAAGAGGTCGCTCCTCCTTCCATCACCGCCCCTACTCCTACACCGACGGAAGTGTCTCTCCCGTCTACCTCCACTACCCCGGAACCCTTGCCATCCACCCAAGAGATGCTCCGGATGATTAAAGCCATCATGGACGACAGGCTGAAGGAAAATCAGGAGTTCATCAGGTCCATGATAGGATCCAAAGAACCGAAGAAGATCTCGGTTAAGGATCTCCCCGCTTGCTCACATGCCAACCCATGGAGGTATGCTGAGCATATGGTTATCGCGACCGGCAGGATCTTCGTCAGCGACAAGATCGGCACGGTCCCCCTGGAAGACGTCGAGTTCTTCCCAAACTTCGAAGCCTACCCGGACTGTTACGTCCGGCTTCGCTCTGAACCTGCCTCTAAAGAAGAGACCGAACCAAAAGAGGAGATAGTGTTCGATCTCGCTAAGGCCCAGGCTATGCTAGCCAACACGTTTAAAAGTAGGGGTTTTACCTGCTCTAAGCTTCCGGCCCTGAGCAAGAAGCACCCCACCTACGTCGCACCCGAGGATGCAGTCCTTCCATTCATGGAAAAGGCCTTCGCTGCGTGCCTCAAGGCTGTGGAAGAGGGAAAAGCCTGCTCTGCACTGGAGGAGTGCAGACCCTTCTCCATAGTGACTCCCCCCGACGCTTGACACTGGAAGGACATCCAGCATACTTTCGTGGTGGGAAAGCTAGATCCTGACGTCGCCGGACGTCAGTTTAATGAAGACCTCCCGAAACTCAACGATCACCTCCTTCGTCGGGAACAAGATACGAAGGTGAGGCCCGCAGCATCCATGTCCCACCAGGTCCAACTGGACATCATGGCCTGTGACACCAGAGTACCAGACCACTACATGGTACTTGCCAAATCCCACATGGCAACCCTGGTGAAGGATATGTACCACTTCATGAAGGCTCGGAGAGCCTGTCGTGAATTCGTGTTCGCAGGTGCCACTGTGAAACACGAACCCCGGAGGCTGATTTCCTCCAACATCTGGGGTAAACACCTCTTTCCTTCTGACCTTGTGAAGGAGATCACTGACAAAGCCGCCACGGAGAATAGGAACCTTCTCCACAAGTGGGGCATGTCAAAAAAGAGGAAATCCTCTCAGGACGACGGACCTCAACCTAAGAGGAAATCTTCCAAACAGAAACCCCAGCAACGTCAACCAAGACGTCAGTTTCCGGGACCCGCTACCTCCCAAGTGGCAGCTCAGCCACAGCAGACCTTTCAGCTGGTCACCCAACCGGTCTTGTCACAGTCACCGGTTTTCACCCCTGCTTTCGAGCAACAGACGACTACCTTTCGTCCCAAAGGTAGAGGCTCAAGCAGAGGTGCAGGCAGAGACGCGTCTCGCCGTCCCTCCAGAGGCAGAGGAGGAAAGGGAGCTAGCGGCCGAGGCAGTAAGCCCTCGGGACACCAGAAGCAATGAAGTGCTTCCGGTGGGAGGAAGACTCCGCCAATTCCAGGATCGTTGGACCTTCGATCCCTGGGCACACAGCATCGTCAAGAAGGGTCTAGGCTGGAGTTGGACTCAACCACCCCCAACCTTCCAGCAATTCTTCCAACAATCAACCCCCCTTCTGGAAGAATATGTCCTAGATCTCTTGAACAAGAAGGTGATAAGGAAGGTAAAGTCCAACAGGTTCCAAGGGAGACTGTTTTGTGTCCCCAAGAAAGACTCCGACAAACTCAGAGTCATTCTGGACTTATCCCCCCTCAACAAGTTCATAGCGAACGACAAGTTCAAGATGCTGACTCTTCAACAGATAAGGACCCTTCTGCCTCGAGGTTCTTACACGGTCTCCATAGACCTGGCGGATGCCTACTGGCACGTTCCAATGAACCATCACGCTTCCTCCTACCTAGGATTTCGACTCCAAAGGAAAAGCTACGCCTTCAGGGCCATGCCCTTCGGCCTCAATGTGGCCCCTCGGATCTTCACAAAGCTGGCGGACGCCATAGTACAACAGCTCCGCCTCCGAGACGTCCAGGTGATGGCCTACCTCGACGATTGGCTAGTCTGGGTTCCATTGCCCGAGGATTGTGTAAAATCCTGCAGCAAAGTCACCCAGTACCTAGAACACCTGGGATTCAAGATAAACGTGAAGAAATCTCGCCTCTCTCCAGCTCAGAAGTTCCAATGGTTAGGAATCCAATGGAACCTTCAGTCACACAGCCTTTCCATTCCCCAGAAGAAAAGGAAGGAAATAGCAGGGTCTGTCAAGCGACTACTGAAATCCAAGCGGATCTCAAGACGCCAGCAGGAACGAGTTCTAGGCTCTCTACAGTTCGCCTCAGTAACAAACCCAGTGCTTCGTGCACAGCTAAAGGATGCCGCGGGAGTCTGGAGACGTTCTGCATCCATCGCTCGAAGAGACCTCAAGAGACGGCTCCCAAACAGACTTCGACTTCTCCTCAAGCCGTGGTCGGAAGCAAAGGCCCGGAAAAGGTCCATTCCTCTTCAACACCCACCTCCATCACTCAACATCCACACGGACGCTTCGCTGGAGGGTTGGGGAGGTCACTCCCACCAAAAACAGGCTCAAGGCACATGGTCTCCCCTGTTCAAGACATTTCACATCAACATCTTGGAGGCCATGGCGGTCCTTCTAACTCTGAAGAAACTCTCCCCGCCTCCCTCGATCCATATTCGTCTAACCCTAGACAACTCGGTGGTAGTTCGATGTCTCAATCGCCAAGGCTCAAGATCGCCCCAGATAAATCAGGTGCTTCTCCCAATCTTCCGCCTGGCAGAGAAGAAGAAATGGCACCTGTCTGCAGTTCACCTATAAGGATTCCGCAACGTGACAGCGGATGCTCTATCTCGGACAAACCCGATAGAGTCGGAAGGGTCTCTAGACGCAAGATCATTCTCCTTCATCTCTCACCAAGTCCCAGAACTTCAGATAGATCTCTTCGCAACGAGCGACAACAATCAACTTCCTCGGTACGTGGCCCCGTACGAGGACCCCAAGGCAGAAGCAGTGGATGCCATGTCACTGGACTGGAACAGATGGTCCAAGATGTACCTGTTCCCTCCCACCAACCTTCTGCTGAAAGTCCTCTCCAAGCTGAGAACCTTCAAAGGGACAGCAGCCCTAGTGGCTCCCAAGTGGCCCCGGAGCAACTGGTACCCCCCTGGTCCTGGAGCTGCAGCCCAAGCTGATCCCTCTCCCGGGCCCAGTTCTCTCCCAACAAGTACAGAAGTCGACTGTCTTCGCTTCATCATCGAAAATCAAGGACCTTCATCTCACGATTTTCTCTCCCTAGCCGCAAAGAAGAGGTTTGGGATCTCGAAGAAAAGTCTAGACTTCCTCGAGGAATACAAGACCGAATCCACAAGACGGCAATACGAATCATCTTGGAGAAAATGGGTCTCTTTCGTCAAGACAAAAAATCCTAAGGAAATCACAATTGATTTCTGCATGTCCTTCTTCATTCACCTTCATGGACAGGGATTAGCAGCCAATACGATTTCAACTTGCAAATCGGCCTTGACTAGACCACAATTGTATGCCTTCCAAATTGATCTGTCCAGCGACATCTTCAATAAACTGCCGAAAGCATGCGCTCGTCTACGCCCAGCACCCCCACCGAAACCGATCTCCTGGTCATTGGACAAGGTGCTCCATTTCGCCTCCAACTTGGATAATGATTCATGCCCTCTCAAGGATCTGACTCAGAAAGTTATATTTCTCTTTGCTCTTGCCTCAGGAGCCCGAGTCAGCGAAATAGTGGCATTATCAAGAGAAGAGGGTCATATCCTGTTTACTGATTCAGGAGACATTACCCTCTCCCCGGATCCGACGTTTCTCGCCAAAAACGAATTACCCACCAAAAGATGGGGCCCCTGGAGAATATGCCCCCTGAAGGAAGATGCCTCTCTATGCCCAGTAGAGAGCCTCAAGGTCTATCTTCGCAGGACTTCGAACTTTGGTGGAGGTCAACTCTTCAAAGGAGAAACATCGGGCAGCGACCTTTCACTGAAACAACTAAGAGCGAAAATCACATACTTCATTCGCAGAGCGGATCCCAACAGTACACCCGCCGGTCACGATCCTAGAAAAGTTGCATCGTCTCTGAATTTCTTTCAGAGTATGGACTTCGAAAGCCTTAAAAGCTTCACAGGCTGGAAGTCCTCGCGTGTTTTCTTCAAACATTATGCGAAACAAGTGCACGAAGTCAAACATTTTGTGGTAGCCGCAGGTAGTGTTATGAAACCTGCACCTAACTCTGCATAGAGCAGTGAGTTACTTGGGACTCTAACTCTTAGGGTGCCTATGTTGACCCTCGAGCGATACATAGTGATGTCGAAAACACTTAGTGCTTTCTTATAACTGTTCTTATCCCAGGTGAAATGTCATAGTCGTCACACAAGTGCCGCATGCCTAGAGCATGATGTGTTCTAATTAAAGACTAACGTTCCTCGAGAACGAGTGCCTACTAATAAATTTGAAATTCCCTTTCAGATTCAAGAGCAAGTCTTTATTACTATGTACATTATAATTACTGTAAATTAACTTTACTTATTGCTGCAATTCATTTAATTTCTGCAACTGTGAAATAAAATTCCTATTTTATTACTTGTGCGTCTCAATCCGCTCCTACTTACTATGAAATACATGCCTGTCATAGTTTTATTATCCCCTTCCTTATGGTTCATGGAGATTTTAAGGTCCTAACCCTTAATTTATATTCACTCTTACAACGTAATATTCCAATACGAATACTTACTCTTCATACCCTGGAGACGAAACCAACCTTCTCAGCACACAGTGTCCAACCACCACTTGTCTGCCTTCCAGAATGTTCCGATACGAATGCCAACCATTCAGTCTCGTCTCCAAGTTCTTCAGGTTCTTCTAACAAGGTGAATAGCCCTTCAATAACCACTTTGATCTCGGCATGGCCCGTGGGAACTTCACTGCCAAGGGGGGCAGGAAGATTCTTCCCTACGGTTCTTTATTAAGATTACTATGCTATATTGTTCAAAGCCCTTGGCACTTACCAATAGGGGAAAATCTACCACGATACATTGATTCTCTGGTATTCTTCTATCAGGACGCCATAGCTTGAGCTCAAAAAACGGATTTTGAGCAAAGCGAAAAATCTATTTTTGGGTGAGATAGCCATGGCGTCCTGATGGACCCTCCCTGCTACTTCGTCCAGTTTTTAGGTCCCACCCTGCTCTGCTGTATCATGGTGATCGGCAAGCAACTGGCTTCAGGATGAAGACGGACGTGACGTCATTTAAGCAATGGCGCCCGTTTGTTTACGTCTCGAGTACCAAAAGTAGCCACGGATGAGATTAGCTATGGAACGGCTCCCAGCTATTCTCCGCCTTTACACACCGAAGCATTAACTCTGTTCGGGGTGTAGATAGCTATGTGGCGCGTTAATACATGCGTCCCCTGTTGATATACGATGTCTTAAAAGGGAAACCTTTAGGATACTCGCTCCAGAAGTTAGAATTCTGTGATAACCTGTGGTTAAATTCTCTGGGAATATCTTAGTAGTTATTTACCCAAGGAAGCTACCTAAAAGGAACCTTCCATCAGGACGCCATGGCTATCTCACACAAAAATAGATTTTTCGCTTCGCTCAAAATCCGTTTATTTTTTTTTTCAGCCCCTGGGGTACAGGTCCGGCACAGTGTAAAATCCGGACGTCGGACGTCGGATGCCGTCCGGGAGAATAGAAAATCGCTTGTATCACCGGGAAAGACGCGAAAATACACTTTTTTTTTTTTGTGACTGGTAATGTTCACTGATACTTTCTGTTATTTTATGAATAAATGTTCCAAAAATATTGGTTTATTTTCATGTTATTGAGAATAATCTCAATCGGACGTCAACATTACACTATTTAACTGGCCGCTATTTTACCGTTAGGATAAAAGCCGGATGTCACCAATCAGCAGTCACAGATAAGAATTTAGCCGGCTGTAAAGTAACATAAGGAGAAAGGGACTGCCACTCCCTTTACCCTGCATTTAGCTGCCAATAGGTTTAGTATGATCCACTAACCAATTAAAATTAATGTAAAGGTAAATGTAAAAAGTTTTATCACAGACACAAAAAATTTCAAGAAATTTACAACAATGATATCCTAATTGCACTTGTCTCGACCAAACAAACAACATGTTAGAATAGCTTATTTTAAAAGTTACATGAGACTACAAGTAGAAATACAACAGAAGCAGTTTTACATATAGTGTAATGTTGATGTCCGATTGAGATTATTCTCAATAACATGAAAATAAACCAATATTTTTCGAACATTTATTCAGAAAATAACAGAAAGTATCAGTGAACATTACCAGTCACGAAAAAGAGGTTTTCGCGTCTTTCCGGGTGATACAAGAGATTTTCTATTCTCCCGGACGGCATCCGACGTCCGGATTTTACACTGTGCCTAGAGGTCCTCTCCAGCCTTTACCCACGAAGAATTTACTGCCAAAATTTAATGTCGAATAACTCATGAAGTTCTACTTTCAAGTTGTCGTTCTAAAGTTATTTTCCATATTGTTAGATAATTTTTCAAGACATTTATAATAGTCTTAATGACTTATAATGTTATGTATAAATAAATTGTTAACGGCTCTTTATACAGTTTATTATTGCACCTCGACTTAGGACCATCCCATACGTCATGATCAGCATGACTTCTTTTATATTTGTTTGAATAATACTACATTTGGTGTCAGGTGTGGGGTCCTAAGTTTTATGGGTGCTTTTATTACTGTGCCATTAAGGTCGTGTGGGAGACTGGCCTATTGTGTTGCGAAAATTGTTGTGTATTGTCGTTATAAAAAGCGCTATTGTTACTCATCATGGTTTAAGGAACAAGGCTAGGTTTGTGTATATTATGTAATGACCTAAGTATAATTGCCTGCCTTCAACCAAGGGCCCACTATATTGAGCTAAAGTCCACTATAACGTTGCAGTATTTTTTTTTTTTTTTTTTGTAAACTCATTTTATTTATTTATTTTTTATTTTTTTGTTAATTATTGCCTATTACCAGGTCTAGTTTATTAAAACTAAGAGAACTTGCTACGTATCTTGGTTTAGCTGGGGATGATGCGGTAAAATGTATCACTCATCAACAAAATATTGAGAGAGAAGGGCGAGCACAAGAGCGTGAGTTAGAACTTAAAAAATTAGAAGAGAGAAGTAAAGACCAGCAGCATGAAATAGACATGCTTGCAAAGAGGGCTGTAGCTCCCACTAATGTGTCTAGCACTTGTCCCAGATATTCGTCTGGTGAAATAAAATTGCTTAGTTTGAAAGAGGGTGATGATTTTAGTGTTTTCCTTAAGTATTTTGAGAGAATTTGCGAAGCAAATGGATGGAATTTAGAAACTAATGGTGTAATTAGACTGTTACCATAATACCGTTATCACAAGGTGAGTCAAGGGAGGTCTATATCAAGGACATTAGAATTTTAATTCTATTGGCCTTAGTCTATATAACGCTTCTTTCCGAAGCCACTAGCACTTATTCTGATTTGAAGAAAGAGTTCTTGAATGCTTATTATATGAACTCTGATTATTACAGAACTGAATTTCGGCATGCTCCTATTTCCCCCCATCAGACTTTTCGACAGTTTGGCTTTACTTTACGTAGACAGTTAATCATTGGTTGGAAACATCGAAGGTAAATAATAGTTATGAATCTTTATCGGATTTCATATTGTGTGACCAGTTATTAGCTTCAGTAACTCCCGAGTTACACAGTACCCTTAAAGATAGAAAGTGGCATACTTTTGATGAATTGATTAACGAGGCAGATACTTATGCGGCTGCTCATAACTTGTATACCAAATTGTCTAAAAGTAGTTCGAGGAAGTCTGTGGTCAATAACACTAATTCATTAAAGAATTCCGATCATTCAGTCGTACAGCCAAATATTACAAAAGTAAAAAGGAAAATAGTTTGTCATGGTTGCGGTTTAGAAGGTCATATAAGACCACAGTGTCCTCAGAATAAATCTTTGATAAGGAAAGAGAATCCTATGATTCATAATGTTAAAACTAGTTCTGATCATACGAGTGATGACTCTGGAGTTGGTAATGTCGTTCCCCATAAAGTTTATTTTGTTTTTGACTCTACTGTATGTGGCTCTTTGAAATTTAAAAATTGCAAGGTAAATGGCGCTAATGTTCCGCGCTTTGTTGGAATCTGCGCCGATTCCGAATCAGGTTGCGCGATGTTAGAATTCTTACTTTGTGCGGTAAAGTTGGAATGCAGTGTTGGATCCCGCGGGTGTTGACGCCTATATAAAGCACAAGCAGACGACATTAACGTCAAGTGCTTGTCAGTCAAAGTGCTCTCACGACCTTCTGCCAAACTGCTAACAAGTGTTCAATTTCCAGTTAAGTACTTATTATTATCTAGTTTAGGAATAACTAATAACTGAGTAATTTGCCGAACTTTCTAAATCATTCTTTGATTGGACTTGGTGACAATTTAAACCCTGAAAGAAGTAAAACTAGAATAGATTATTCACTGGCAAAATCAAACATGGATCTACACCGCGAATATATGACTGCCTAATTAGATAGTATTTCAGCTGCCAACAACACCATCATCCTGTCCGCTGAGAAGCGTGCAACCATCGTCGACATCCTCAAGCAACCTCAACCACAGGCATCAGACTTCCCAGCATCAAGATGTGGTTATTATTGCAAAAAAAAAATTATTTGTAATTTATGACAATTGATAGTGTGTTAAAAGTGCTTTGAATCATTATAAAATTAACATACACAATGTTTAAAAAATATCAAATGCATAAAAAATGATATTAGTTAATTAACTACAACACCCTCCCCATTATTTGTGAATTAAAGGCTGACATTCAACAATTTTAAGAGGCCTAAACACAGTGACAGATAGGGGTGGCAATTCCATACTACAATAACAAACACGCCTTGGAAACAAATTAAACACACATAATGCCATGACTTTACATAATGGCCTGATCACTGCATATACAACGAAGATATCACCCCATAGAACCTAATATTGTTAACACACCTATTGCCATATAAGGTAAAAGAGTCAGTCGGCGTATTTACGTGAATCTGTTTCACTCCATAGCAACCAAAATATGATTCCAACTTGGTCACACGATCTGGGAATCTTCACATTGCGCAGCGCCAAGTGAGAATATTCCAACACGGTGTAGATTCTGAGATGGGTCGCAACACCAATTTCTCGACCATGGTACGTGATACTGGGTGTACTTGTATAGTTGTGTCGGAAGAGTTATTACCGGCCATACCTTTTGATGAACACACCAAATTTGCGTCTGTTAGTGATTATCTGGGTAGAACTAATAAATTCCCTGTGGTTAAGTGTCATATTGCTTGTGATTATTTTATGGGATGACTGAAGTGGTAAAGGCACCTGTTAAGTTTTATGGTCTGCTTATAGGACAAGTGGAGGATAATGATACATCTACCTGCCAATCTGTTATGACCAGAGGTCAAGTAAAAGCCGGTGGTGCTCGTCCTGCTCCCCTTATTACAAATAAATAAAAGGTTCTTAGTGACTTGAATGTAAGTGTGTCAGATTTTAAGCAAGAGCAAATGAATTGCCCTGCTTTGCAGAGCATTCGTGAGAAGCTTGATGAAAATATTACTGAATTATCTAAGGGAAATGTTTTCCAGTACATTATTGACAAAGGTTTCCTCTAGAGGAAGTGTATACAGAGTAACAATAGCGTGATGTTAGGAGTAAAAGTTCTAGTGGTATCACGAAAGTTCAAGGAATTAATCATGAAAGTTGCTCGTGATTTATTGTTGGTTGGACATTTTATTAACTGTAAAACTAAAGACAAAGTGTTTGCATTGTACTTTTGGCCAGGTGCTACAGCTGACATACTGCGCTATTGTAGATCATGTGATATATGTCAAAGAACTACTTCCCAAGGTAATGTCATCAAGGCACCACTTCAAACAGTACCTATAATAACCGAACCTTTTGCAAAGGTCGCAGTTGATATAGTTGGGCGTTTGTCACCCCCTTCTGAGGACGGTCATAGGTTTATTTTGACATTAGTTGATTGTGCTACACGTTACCCTGAGGCTATCCCTCTAAAGAGAATAGATTCTATTTCTTGTGCTGAAGCCCTATTAAGTATATTTACACGTATAGGTATCCCAAAGGAGGTTCTGTCAGATAGGGGACGTCAGTTTGTATCTTCAGTGATGGAAAAAGTGAATAATTTACTCACTATAAAGCCAATTTTTACGTTACCATACCATCCACAGGCTAATGGGTATTGTGAGCGTTTTAATGGGGTATTGAAAAGTATAATTAAAAAGATTTGTTCAGATTATCCTCGCTGTTGGCACAGGTACCTTCCCTGTGCCTTATTTGATGTTAGAGAAATCCCTAACAATGCTTTGGGATTATCTCCTTTCGAACTGATATATGGATGAAATGTGAGAGGTCCTTTATCCATATTGATAGAATTGTTTACTGATCAGGACCTTAATAAAGAAACTAGAAATTCTTATGAGTATGTGTTGGATCTGCGTGATAGGTTAGAAGAAACAGCCCAGATTGCATTCCAGAATGCCAAGGTTAATTTTAGCAAGTATAAAACTTATTATGATCTGAAAACATCTAATGGAAAATTTGTTATCGGTGATGAGGTTCTGTTACTGTTACCTTCTAACACTAATAAGCTCTTAAATCTCAGTGGCAGGGTCCATATGAGGTAATTGGCAAGAAAGGTCAGGTTGATTACATTATAGAGGTAGGGAATAAACATAAACTTTTCCATGTAAATATATTAAAAAAGTATTACCGTTGGGCCACTATTAACAATTTGCAAGTGTTTGATGAGATTACCCCTTTTAAACAGAATGTTTTAATGGGACCTCTGGATTTGGTACAGGTTCCTGTAGTTACTCAGTGTACAGATTCTCCTTTGCCAGTGTTAGATACAGAGTCTAAGACTGAACCTGATGTGAATCCCTCTCTAACTACAGAACAAAAGGCAGAGTTATCCATTTTGTTAGACAGCTATAAGGATGTTCTTAGTGATATACCAGGTTGTGTTAAAAACTTTAGTCATTCCATACAATTAACTACCACTGAGCCTGTCAAGAGAAAGCCTTACGCTGTTCCTTATCACTTAAGAGAGGTATTTAACCGTGAAGTTGATAAATTGTTGGAGCTTGATATAATTGAAGCATCTATATCTAACTACTGTTCACTGGTTGAGCTTGTAAAAAAATCTGATGCCAGTTATCGGATGTGTATAGATTTTAGGCAGTTAAATGCTGCAACAGTGTTTGATTGTGAACCTATTCCTACTATCGATGAGAACTTAGACAAATTTTCAAACTGCAAATATTTGTCCGAAATTGATCTGGCTATAGCTTATTACCAGGTTCCAATGGAAGAATCCTGCCGGAAATATACTGCATTCAGTACTAATAGGGGATTATTTCAATTCAAAAGAATGCCATTTGGATTGGGTACTGATGTGCCAAGTGTTGAAAAATTTAGACCACGTTAGTTTTTATTTTGATGTTGTTGGGGTATTAAAGCCAACACTTGTTGTTGGCACGGGCCTTTCCCTTGGTTGGCCCGAAGCGTTTTATTTTGATAACATTTTTGTTGACTCTAGCTCATGGCCTGAACACTTGGTGGCCCTCGAGAAAGTGTTTGCCAGACTTCGCAGTTGGAATTTAACTTGTGGTACCTCTAAGTGTAAGTGCCGTTTTGGTTATGAGGTAATTCACTATTTGGGATACCAGATTGGTAGGAATTCTCTGCAACCATTACCAGATAAAGTACAAGCAACTGTTGATATGCCTTTTCCAAGTAAGAAACGGTAACTACGATAATTTTTATGGTCTGTTTCTTTCTATAGAAGATTTAATCCACAATTTGGAAGTATCTCTGCTCTGTCTGATTATTTGAAAAAAAAAAATCAACCTGATGTAATCAGCTGGAATTCTAAGGCGAGAGAAGCATTTGAGTTGTTGAAAGCGAAGTTAACACTTGCTCCTATTTTGCAATTACCAGTTGGTCTGAGAACATGGAACAGGTGGTGCACTGTTGCATTATGATTCCGAGGGTATACCATTTCCTGTTGCTTACGATAGTTGTAAGTTGCAAATCTCAGAATTTAAGTATTCAGTCATTGAAAAAAAAACCTTAGCAATTGTTTCGTCTGTGAGAAAGTTCCAACAGTACCTATATGGCAGATCATTCTTTTTAGAGACTGACCATCGTCCTTTGACTTATCTGAGAAATATCAGAGCTCATAATGCAAGACTGATGCGCTGGAGTCTCCTTCTTCAGGAGTACCAGTTTCAAATATCTCATATTAAAGGAGCTGCCAATGTTCTAGCTGATGCATTGTCCCACAATCCCGCGTAGGTTAAAAATTTTCCCTGAAAATTATTTTGGGGTGGAAGAATGTAAAAATTTACTCTTATTTTAATCTTTAAAATAAAACTTTGTTAAATTATAGAATAAAACTTTTGTCGGGTAAATTTAATACTTGTTAAAACTAGTGGGTTGTTCCCATGATAGTTTGGTTCCGATGTTCATTTTTGTCTTGTCTCACCTTGCGCTGTCTTTCTCTTCATAGTTTTAGTTCACGGCCGAGACTCGCACAGGGTGGAGGTAAGGCTGCTCTTTGTATTAGCTTATTTTCATTGCTGTTTAGAAAAAGTGTATTGAGCCATGTATAATATTGTGTTATTAATTTGTTATAGCCAGTCTTTAACAGTTTGTGTTAAATGTGTAGCCTATTATTTTTTTTGGTTCTATATATGGCTGTTATTTATGTTTTCAGCTTCTGGAGTAGAAGTCCTCTCCAGCCTTTACCCACGAAGAATTTACTGCAAAATTTAATGTCGAATAACTCATGAAGTTCTACTTTCAAGCATACTTTCAAGTTGTCGTTCTAAAGTTATTTTCCATATTGTTAGATAATTTTTCAAGACATTTATAATAGTCTTAATGACTTATAATGTTTTGTATAAATAAATTGTTAATGGCTTTTTATACAGTTTATGATGGCACCTCGACTTAGAACCATCCCATACGTCATGATCAGCATGACTTATTTTATATTTGTTTGAATAATACTACAATATAATAAAGAACTACTTCTTCAAAATAGGATAGGACTTATAAATAAAGGCCTCAAGCCTGGAGGCAACAAGATACACAGACATTCCCCAAGCCAAAGGATCCAGAAAATCCCAGACCAATAGCCTTAGTTTCCTGTATGGAAAAGACAGGAGAAAAAAATGGTCCTGAACAGAATGAAATACAAAATTGGCCCCCTACACAAGCAGCTATATGCATATCAGGAGGGAATTGGAACTTTTGAATGCAGCACAGACGTTTTAAGATGCATAAATCAAAAGAACGCAACACTAGTCTTCATAGACTTTGAAAAAGCTTTTGAGCTTGCAAGCCCAGCAGCAATGCTGCTATCAGTGGCCAGAAAAGGAGTTAAAGTTCACCTATTAGCATGGACTCAAAAACTGTGCAAGGAAGACAAGCTAGAGTCAAATTCCAAGGAGTGACTTCAACCTTTCACGAATTGGAAAATAGCACAGGAGGGATTCTCAGCCCCCTCCTATTCAACATCCTCATGGAGAATATAGCCTCACTCCAACTCCCTGAAAGAGTAGACATATTCATCTATACGGATGATGTATGTGTAATTGCTCGAGGACCAATCAGAATAGTCAGAATGCAAAGAACACTTAATACCATCAGTCACAGGTTCAATGAGCTGGGACTGAAAATAATCATGGGCAAAACCAAGGCTATGGCAATCAAAGCCCCAAACCCCCTGCATCCACTCACAATAGGAATAGAGGCCCTAGATTGGGTGGACAGTTACACATACCTGGGAGTTGTGATAGACAAACAACTCGCCTTCAAGGAGGAAGTCGAATATCTAAAAAAAAAAAGGCAAATGCCAGACTGGCAGCCATGAGTTACATGACTAAACTCAATGACGGAGTAAATGTGCATGTTCAAAAGAAATACTATCTAGCCTGTACCAGAGCGCTAGTGGAATATGCCGCTCCAACTCTTACAAACTTAACAGATACTCAAAAGCCTCAATAGAGTAATTCAAAACAATGCCATGAGGCTCATGCTAGGAGCCCCAATATGGACAAGGCTGTGCAACCTAAGGATGGAGACTTGACAACCATTCCTTGAAGACAGGATTGCACTAAGAAATGCATCCACAGTTGCAAAGATGTTCCTCTCAGACAGAGACTCTAAAACCAAAAAGAGGGTGAGAGAGGAACTATCAAAGCACCCTGAGGCTCAAACCCCAAGCTCCTATGGCAAAGACCATAGTGATAACATAAAGAGCCTGGGCCTAACTGAAGATAACATGCAGCCAAGTCCAGACTCAGAGCAGGGTGTACTGCACATTCCACCTTGGAAGAAACAGGTAGCAACCTACAGATACACTAAGCTTCCAAGAGCAAAGGAAGATTGCACAATGGAGGAACTTAGAAATGCAGCCCAGGCAGCAATCCGCTTAGCAGAAACAATAGGGGACAAGATCTACTATACTGACGGTACTGTAGACCCTGGAACCCAAACAGCATGAGCTGCAGTTTTCTCCAGCAACTTCACAGCCTGCTGGGGGACATCCAACAATGTCTCCACCATGCAGACAGAACTTGTTGCAATAAAACAAGCACTACAATACTCTATTGAAAATGAGGAAGGACCAGTAGTCATACATAGTGATTCGCAATCCTCAATGCAAGCCTTGCAACAGGAAAAGAATAAAGAAAACAAGGCCCTGCTAGCTGATATCAAATCACTTTTGTATCAGCACAATGAAAGAAATAGGCAAGTAACTCTAAACTGAATCCCAAGTCACATCGGGATACCAGGAAATGAGAAGGCTGATGAACTAGCCAAAAGCACCAGACACATACAAAGCATACAGGTGCACATACAGCCTGCACTACAACAGATTAAAAACAAAGTAAAGTCATATCTCAAAGACAATTTAATCAAAGAACTACACAAGTGGATAGGGAATGGCTCTCCCTCTGCCACATGGTACAAATGGACCACGGAGCTAGAGCCTCCACCCATAGACAGATACACCCCAAGAGAGCAGGCTGTTTGTATACTAGAGGCTTAGACTGGGATACAAGGCTAACTGGGAAGTACTAGAAAACATTCAAAGACCATGTGATCACTGTGATGTCACACCACAATAGGCCCTCCTGCACTACCTACTAGAGTGTAGGGAAACAACACAGCTCAGAGGTAATCTACAGGTAGACACCAACTCACCACAGGCCTGGCAGGCCTTGGCCACATTGGGAAAAGCAATTGCTGAAAACATAGAGAGACACAAACAATTGCTTTTAAGACTACCTCCGCCAAGGTAATGACCTCAGAATATTCATTCAACCATCTCATCCCTTCACCGTAAGGCCCTTTTCACATCATCTTCTGTATTTTCTAAACTTACTCTACTACTAAAAAAAACTTTCTGCAGGGACCCTAGGGAGTAAAGGGTTGGACAACCGAACCTGCAACCTTTCCCTACTATTCAAAAGCCTTACACCCCATTTTTCTATCTACCACTATCCATGACATGATGGCCCTCTCTCACTACCACCATCATCCTTATCCTGTTCACAACTATCTCTACTACTGAAACCTTTTCAAATCTCCCTATAAATGATCAAACTACCTTACAATTTACAGGTTACCTACGGGCTGACCAAGGGAAAGGCCGTGCCAACGAGAAGAGTTAGCTGTACACAACGACTATGACAACATATTGGATCCTACGGGCCAACCAAGGGAAAAGGCCCGTGCCAATAAGATGCGTTGGCTTTAATACACTACGAACTTAT